>NW_024589928.1:0-169320 GCF_018446385.1 Zingiber officinale | reverse complement strand
AACAAGATCCATTACAAAGAGAGGCATTACCAAAGAACCAATTCCGAGCCTCGCACAATTGCAGACGATACGCACAATATAGTTAGGGTTATTGTCAAGCGCGTACAAGTTGGAATTTTTCCTCGGGCTTTGCGCTGCCGCGTGCTCCGTAGTCCTGAATCTGGGCCGAATCGTGCCCGTCTCCAAAGATCGGCGGTGCGGAAGACCTAGATACAGCAGACCGGCGTGGCAAAGCACCGATCTCAGGCGTGGCAAAGGCGCAGATCGAGGCGGAGCCCGAAAGTCCCGACCATCCGGCCGAGGAGAATAACATATTTTGTGAGATCAACGTTATCGTCGACCAGGGACCGTCGAGCTAGAAGGCAAGCGCATCGCGTGATTCATACGAGAAACAAGAATGGAATGAATGGCACGATCAGGACTTGGAAGAAGGTTTATTCAGCGTCAGGATCACGCTCCACGCCAGCCTGATGTGAGCTACACACCACACAATCGCCATCGTGTTTTGTTGTGAAGACGCTTCAACATCTTATTCAAGAAAGGATTCGTTACGGGTAAAGCGTTGATCGGAGGAATGCTAACTGGTGATCTTCAAACACATCGAGAGGTGTGAATAGCGTCTATTAATCGCTCGCGCTTACATGGTTCGCAGTAGTAGCGCGGAATACAAGGAAGAAACTAAGGAGAGGAAGACAAACAAAGCCGTTGTTGAGTTTGGGATGAACTCCTACCTCCCCCTCGTAGCGCTTCCTTGACCCTTTGGATGAGTCCCGGAGAACCCAACAACATGAGTCCTTATGGGTGGAGAAACCTGCCACGCATCGAGATGAAGAAGATAGAAATTATGACATCTGAGGGTGGGAGAGTCAGGCACAAACAGACCCTTGCCTTCTTGTCGATGTGAAAGCTGTCATTCGAGGGACTTCACCAGCAGCCAATGGGGCCACAACGACCACGGACGCTACTAGGAGGCGTACCGGAAGTGCTAGAGCTCGGAGAAGAACTAAGCTGAGGACAAGCTCACAACGAGCCTAGCTCGAGTCGAAGGAAGAAGAGATCGCGAACCAGGTAGACGCTGTTATACCGCGAAGAAGAACAACTACGTGAAGCTTTATACCTCGCGACCATAGTCGCCTCGAGACCGTGGCGATCGTCAAGCAGAAGAAACTGAACGAGCCGCGTGCCGATCCCTATCGAACATGGTATCGCGGACCCCAAAATGCGTACTCGTACCGGATTACTCCGGTGTCGGATCCGTCACGACGTGGATCAAACTGGACGGCAGGGCGTCCAACACGTCGCATCCCGACGGTCCCGGACCGCTGCCTCGACGTTTGCATAAGGACAGAGCACCCAGCGACCGCTACGCTGAATGCGGTCGCTGCCGAGATACACCGACACGGAAACGTATGTGACAGATCTCCTCGGTGCCGTAACAATCGGATGACCTGATCGTGTATGTCATCGGTCACCGAGTACCAAAGCAGGATCTGGCTTCGTGCTGATCCGAGACAGTCCCAGAGCACTTCAACTTCCTTCAAACAAATACCCTATACGCCTTGCCTATTGGTACTCAACCTAACCGTCACTCTTGACTTACCTTTCTCGCGAACTCACAGTCGGTCGTCTCACTCTGCTGGCCAACTACTTGACAGAGTCCGATCATCTGATCCGGAGTACTGATCCCCGCTCACTACTGTGAGACCTTTCACCGTTCACAACCTAGCGACTCCCCTTGATTCAGATGCTCCCCCACCCGCTCCGCTCCACCAGCCTTTCGCCCACGGGACCTGATTCAGATTGTGCCTCTCTCCTAATAACATCATAGGACTTCTCATTCACCAGCTTCCTCAACTTTTCTGGCTTCACTCACGAGTTTTCCCACATACTCACCCCCAATCCATATCCAGCTGGGATACAATTTAACTTCACCCTCACCTGATTTTTAGGATTTTCACGCCACAATTTTCACGGCCGAATGCATGCCCGCCTAACTCATCTTCACCGACTTTCACCTGCTTCACTCTAGCTTCCTAACTCAGTTTTCACGATTCACTCACCGGATCCATTCCGCATCGACTTCACTGCCTTCGGCACCTCACGAGACTTTTCGCCATCCTGACCTTGGTCCCCCGTCGTCTGTCTCGAGTCTCCATACTTATTCTTCACAAGCCCTCTTTATTTGTCCGCGTCAAGACCACTGTGGTCCCCATACTGATCTCCATTAGCTCGCCTGACAAGGCTCCTCTGACTGTGGTAAGTCTCCACTTGGTACTTCAGGACTTTTTCTGTCGTCAACGTTGCCTTTTCACCATTTTGACGGCGACCTACTCTGACCAATAATTCTCCCTCCCAACATCTATTCTTGTCCCACACATCGAGAATAATCTCCTCATCCAAAAGTGTCAAAATGCTGACCAGAGTTGACAATCTCTTCAAGTCAAACAATCGAAATCATTCGTCGTCGCTCCATCAGTTCTCGGCGGGTCAACCACTTTGCTTCGATGTTTGACAACCATAATCGTTAGGTTAACAGGTTACACGGGTAACCCTAGCACAGGTATTTCCAACCATCTTCCATGTCGATGTTCTTTCCTTGAACATCTCTAGGTTAACCCTTGATAACCCAACTTGGTTCTCTAATTCCCTCCCCCTTTCCCCTTGACACATCAAGAGTATTCCCAATGTTCTTCTCATCGACCCCGACAATCTTCCTAGCTTGGGTTAAAAGCGGAAGTACCCTACTTGGCCTCCACACAATGTTCTCCCAATGACACTTCCAAGTATGAACACATACGATAGAAATCAGGTCGTAGGAGTTTCTTCAAATGAAAGTCCGTCCCTTTCATCATTCGTCTATCTACTAAGCACAACAAGTCCACTACTTCACTTAGCGATCCATCAGTAATCCTTAGTGATACATCACTAATCCTCAAGAAGTATAAAACTCCCCTAAAAAGTCAACTGACGGTTAGTTAAACTCCCCAAAGGCCAACTCCCCCCATTGCACACAAGCGATGATTGGAGGTCGGAGTTTCGAACCTTTAAAATCTAACCAACCAAATTGAAATTCATATTGCGGTCGGTATACTTGCGGTTCGCTTTCGATCTAGATTGACAGAATCATCACACTCAAAGACCGATCAGATCAAAAGCTTTCGATCGATCCCTTCCAAACCGTCTTCAACCATTTCGAGAGTTTCGATTTTTCCCAGAAGCCCTAAATAAATAAATTGAAAAATTATGAAATTTTGAGGATACATTCCTCATATCATACACTATCATGGAAAAATAATTTTCTATGAAAATAACTTCCATTTTCAAATCTTGATACAAAGTTCAAAAATTTTGAAATAGTTCAAGTTTAACTCAACTTTATATCACAATGTTCAATGATGAAACACTAGGAAAGCTTCATCAAAGTTTTTCAAATCAATTTTAAAATGCTTTAAACCATTTGAATTTGGGACCATAATCTTAGGGCTAAATGCAAGTACATGACATGAAAGCTTCTACGATCCTCCATTTCTGATTAGGCTCATCTGTGTTCTGATCCTAATTCATGATCCTAATATCTCACTCACATCTAAGGTGTATCGAACCACATTCAAGTCAATTTGATGTGAGATGTGGGTTAAGGTCAACTTAGGCTAAGTTCTCATGCTTCTAAACACAAATTTGATCTCAATATCAAAATATGTTTTTCATCCTTAAATCAATTCAATTGATTATTAACGCAAGAGATGATGACATGGCATAAAATGGTATCATAAGTAAATGTCATGATGTCATGGTATAAAGTTTGAAACTTAAATAAACATGGCATAAAAACTATATAACTAACGAAAGCTCCAAGTGCAAAAGAATGAGACATTATAAATGTCAATGCCTAGAGAGAAGACCCAAGGATTTAGGGGAGCAATTAAGGTAAATCAATTTAAATTTCATGAAAATTTGCATTCTTTAGATTATTCATGTTCAAATTATACTAAAGAACTAGAAATGCATGAATATTCTAAATCAACACTACTTAACAAGAATAATTTAATTCATAAAAAATTAACTAATGTAATCTACCTTGATCAAATTAACCCAAACCTTAATTTATTTGATCAAAACATATATCCAAATATATTTAATCAAGTTAATTTAAATTTAATTATGAATAATAAAAAATTAAAAATAACTAAAAATAAGCAAAATTTAATTAAAAATTTAGAAATTAAAAATATGGATTTAGATAATCCTTTAACCTTGGTGGTGGTCTTCCTAGCCCTAGTTTTTATTCCATAATCGAATGGAACATTATGATAGGTGGGCTTGACCATTTGGGACTTAGGTTTGTGACCCAAACCTTTCTTGTCCTTAGGCTTTGGTTTTTGACCCTTAAACCCTAGAGATGACTTCTCCATGTTTTTAAGAGCCTTTTCCAAAGTATCAAGTCTTGACCTCAAGACTTGATTTTCTTTCTCTAATACCTCAAGTTTTGATTTATCATTTTTCTTTAAGGTATTCCTAGGCATGTGTCTAGATGATTTGGGATTTATATCTAGATTTTCCTTAGCCTTAGATGAGTTAATTCTAGGTTTAGCATTTCTAGAATTGTTCTTATCTAGGCTAACATGTTTAGCACCTAAGCATGTGTATCGATTTCTACTTATCATTATTGACTAGTGTAATAAAATTTCTAGCATGCATCTTACTACTAGTACGATGAGACTTAATAATTAGGGTTTGCCTTCTCCTCCCATACAATAGTATCGGTCTCTTGCCCTCAAGTAGGTTGCCCTGACAATGGCCCATGGTGTCTTGCTTGGCACACAGCCTCTCCTTGTTTGAACTCGCCCTTGTCTTCTTCACTGCCTGCGACTCAAACCTTCTTTAGTCTCCCTCATACTTTGTAGTGCCCAATTCCTTGCCCAACACAGTCCAAAACACATTTGCAATTTCTTAACTTAAGTGTTTGTTACCTAGGATTGAGGATGAATGGATGTTCTCTTCTTCATCCCTCCCGGAGGTAGAGGCTTCTTCTTCGTGAAGAACTCTCCTCTTCTTCTTCCTTGGATGTTGAGTACCCTCAACTCTCCCAAGTACTCCTCCCGTGATGTGAGGCTGCTGATTGGCTCTAGGCCTCTTCATGGCAGCATTGGAGCTCTCCTCTTATCATGTGGAGCTCTCTCTCACTTGGCTGTTTCAGCCAGTTGGCTTGGCTGGCATTCCTGTGGCAGTATTTACTCACAATATACAACTGTAGTAGCATTGTTGTTTTAGTTACCTGATGATTACTGGTTCCGTTTGTTCCTTGTTCCTTCTCTTAGAGAGATCCGTCCATGGAGGAAAAACATCGAGGAGAAAATCTTAACACAAAACCACCGCAACGTACACAAAACCAATGAAACTAGAAAAATATCAAACTTGTGTATGTATTTATTGAGAAAGAGTTGGAGATCGATCCTCAAATTCCCTCATCTTCTAGCTTTGCTTTGTCCGACGGTGTTGAAAAGGGGACCAATTACGAAGAGATGTCCTACACAAAAAGGATCGCGTGCTCTAAATGCAGCAATGAAATAAGCAATGATTCTGTTCGCTGATTAGGGTTGAGTCGCGAATACAGGAGGAAGAAGAAACCGACACACCACTGTAATGTAGAGATAAACAGATGAACACTACCCACGGCGTAAAGACTGTATGAAGCCTACCAATTCGACTACCGCTCCCGGAAGTCCCGGAGGAGAAGACCTCAAGCAGCTCCAAGACTTCCCGTCAAACTGATGACAAGAGAGGAGGATACAAGAAGTAACAAACAAGTCAACTTGCTTTTGTCACATCGTGATCGGACGACCTGCTGCAAGAAACTCGGGGCCATAGCCGATCAAGGGAGCTCACGCCTTGACCGTAGAGCTGAAGCTCGCTCAAGCTCTCGAACCACGGCATCTCATAGCGGAAGAGGAAGGAGTAGTCGGCCTTGACGATGCCTCCTACCGACTGCGCATATGACTACGGTCTCGTGCGTCAGTTATTGCGTTGCAGCGGTTATGGCGGCGGCTACGTCTGCTACAGTCGAAGTACCGGATCAATGATCCCCGGACACAGCCAGCTGAATGACACCGTGCGGCGACTGTCGCGTAGCACGGTCTGCCAGTGAATCCGAACGGCAAGTGCTCCTTCTTCTGACATCCACACGTCGGGACATAATCCGGCCTGGAGGACTCCGCCTACCGGACCACCGCGTACGGTTACGGCCAGCTTCTTGCGGGAATCGGTGGCGATCTCAATATATTGACTGACCGGCCACTCGGCGACGTCGATTACTCCCTTGACATCCGGTTTGGTGCCGATCCGAGGAGGGTTGTGAACCAGCACCTTCCAAACAGAGCGCAATATCCGCCATATACTCCGGTAGCCTTC
This sequence comes from Zingiber officinale, assembly GCF_018446385.1. Classification (NCBI taxonomy): domain Eukaryota; kingdom Viridiplantae; phylum Streptophyta; class Magnoliopsida; order Zingiberales; family Zingiberaceae; genus Zingiber; species Zingiber officinale. The sequence goes on along the minus strand of NW_024589928.1, from coordinate 162,912 downwards.
ATGCCTATTATCCTGACTTAGAAGTTCACACGCCTTGCTAGGAACTGCTTGCTAGACCGCAACGTAACAGATTTGATATCCTGATCCAATCGATCCATCCTCCCTGCTTCACTCCGCATCCTGATTTCATCAGACTTGATTTCCCATTACTGCACCAGACGACACGAGTTTGCCGCACTTTGCTTCATCACCACACAGACCATGCACACACCGACCTTTCACAGCTTCCTTAGACTTAACATTCGCACAACATCGGCATCACTTCACCTACACTAGGTTTTCACACTTCTTCCGCGATTTCTCACACGAGTTTTCCTCCTTCACTCCACGGCTCACCGCTTCCCTACCTACCTCATCCCTTCTGTTAGTCACCTGGCGACCTCCAGCTTCACTCTGTTTTAGAGGTTCACACTCTAGGTTTCCTACCTATGCACATCCTTCACTTCACTCCCGTCTCACGTACAAGACATTGCTGGTGTCACTATCCCCGTCCGTGCAGACACTCCCGTCGACATACCGCCTCGGCTTCCTTTTGGACGCGTCACTTTAAAACTCAATATTTATAAACCATAAGTCTGATTTTCAGCTCAATCCCTCTGAGCTGATTCTGTCAGCCCTTGGGAATCCACCTTTGACTCTTCAGGCCGGTTGCTACTAAACCTCCCTCTTGGACTTTTAGTCACTGATCCTCAGTCAACTTGCTTGGATGACTAGCCTTGACCTGGCCTTGCCATGCCAGACCTAAGGAGTCGACGACAATCTTCCCAAGCCAACATCTGAGCCTCACAACGAGCTGTTTTGACCGCCTTGACTGGACCTGTTGCCTCATTAACGTCTAAGCCTACGACAAGACAGACCGGTGCTACCTCGCTATCCTCGGTGGCACCGCGTGGAGGACAAGGACAACAAACTTTGTGGTGGTGTGGACTCTACGTAAATGGCGTCCGTGCAGAGACGTGTACATTAGGCCATAGTCGTCTGATGTCCATCGGCTCCTGCGTGGAGGATGTAATCGAGTCGGATAGCCCGATGTATGATGTTATCGAGATGGTCCAGGCAGACTTAAGACGGAATCGCTTGCCTTATCGAGCCATCATCGGGTCGGGCATCATCCTTTGAAAAGCGTCATCCTTTTATTGAAAAGGAAGGATTCACACCCACGTCAGAGCATCGCAGGCTACGACTATTTCCAAATGAGAGGTGAGGAAGAAATCATGATGTCTTTTGTGTACTGCGGATTAGCATATGATCCTGACGACGCGTAGGACGAATCCGGCTCATCTTCCGGTGCTTGAATGTCGATCATCCGAGCGTGGAGTCAAGCGCAAAGAAACTTAAGTAGTAACTATAGTCCCGCAGATGCGAGGTTTGGCATGACGTGGTAGTGTTAGTCTCCCCGCAACAAGTGATGTATACGTAGATTTTGGGATCTAGCAGCTGCTCTTGCGAAGAAAGATTTTATCCTCGCCTTGCCTTGATAGATAGTGGATCTACTCTGTTAGTTGTATGTTTGACTACCCACCATGCCAGTGCCTCTCTGAAGATCAAGAAAAAAATCACACAGGAGATTAGATCACTACATTAATTCGCTATAATGCAATCGTGTTCGATTGAGAGAATCACGATATCAGCCATATCTGACGAATAAAGTAGTATGAGCGAAGGCGAACCCGGCGGTAAGTTCTAGATGTTTATATGTGACTCTCATTAGTCAAAAGTCCACCGGCTTCTGTGACTATGCAGTCAAGCCAAATATAAATCCCTGAGAAACATCAAGCTTCATCGAGCTTAATTCGAAGTCCGAAGGGCGCTTGGGAGTGAGCCTAGCTGACCGAACGAAGGCGATGAAAGGTCTGTTTCTTGGATCGCCAGCCGATAGCGAACACCGTCGGCTACAGTGAGGTCATTTGGCGGGTCTCATCATCTACAAGATCTCGCGGCGGGCAGCATGAGCAAAGATGAAGAATGTCAACTGGATCTTCAATGATGCTCATGTGCCTATGTGATGTGCGGTTCGGGCGAAGGCTATCTCGGTCCATTCAGATGTGAGCTTTATTATCTTGTTACAAGTGCATTCGACGCCTTGCTCGCTCGCTTTGAGGAAGGCAAGGCGTGTATATTCCTAAAGATTAAAGATAAAAGAACTATTACCAGGGGTCGGAACGTCTCACGATGCATACGTGGATCTTGCGCATCCATACTTCAGCCGATCCATCGCTCAGCCCGCAAGCTCAGTTACTTTGACCGGTAGTTCCAAGCTAAATGTCCGCTATCTGAGATACGACGACGAGTTAAGTGAATTGACATCCAATAATCAGCCTCGGCATCATGCCGCCACTTAGTAGATAACCGTCTGGCTTGAAGAGCCTAGGCCAAGAGAGAATATACGTGGGATGGGTCGCCCACTCTACTCGCTCGGGCGGGATTGCGAATATTGCTGAATATTGCTGCCTCCCTCGAGAAAAAGATGAACTTCTCGTCCAAGCCGTATTAAGGCTACCCAATGGATATGAATACTGCGGTGCCCTCATGGTAGCTGCTTGCTGAAACGCACTTGCGAGCTCGGTCACCGTCGGGTACGTGAGACAACACTTGACGGTGCAATCCTCCGGTAAGAAACTTTTCGTCATGCACCCTTAGGGCCATGCATTTAGAAGTCCGATCCGTAGGATACGGCGATAATCATCATCGATAGTTAGCCGACCGCGACCTCGCAAGCTGAGGGCGTGGCCGATGTCAACCGTGACCATGCTAGTTAGCGCATCGGTATCGGATGGAAGGCCATTTGCCAATGAGCGGTGACCGCGGACGCTCATAGAGGATCCTCACTCGCGAGCCCTGGGCGCCACCATCACAGTATAACGTGAGAGGAGTCGCCTCCCACATCACTTTATAAGGCTTCACGCCGTTATTGTTGAAATGAGCTCGGAGGACCCGGACACATTCTCAAATAGTACATAAGGATCGTATCGTGCGGAGTATGGGACATCCAGTGAGGGCACGACCAAAGATCCCCTTAATTGGATACTTGGCGGTCTTACAAGCAGCGAGCTTTGGCCGCCGTATGTTAGGAAGGTCGAAGCCGGTTCTTCATGCAAAATACCATAACTTCAACCACCGACCGGTAGAAGAAATGAAATCCGTTCGATCAATGGGGAATGGATATTGTTGGTCCATCCGAGAGGTCAAATTGATTTAAGAGTTAATATTTCCTCCAGTGGGTGGAAGCCGATGAAGCCGAGCCGCGGGAGCCGGGTAACAGCCGCAAGATCACCAATGAGTATGGTCAAAAAATTTGCTCGGCACACACGTCGTAATCTCATACGGGTCCTAAGATCTGGATTGGTCGCTAACGACGGACATAAATGAGGAAGATCTGCTGAGGGTTCGGGCAGCTGCTACTACTACGAAACAACACTTCACGTCGGTCAGTGTGCTTATAAGCGCGGTCGGCGGTCGGTCGGAAATTTATTGTACTCGGCTACCGACCATTTGGGAGGAGTGGCGATGTGTGCCGGCTTGCTTACAGACGCTGGGCCACTCGAACAAAGGGAAAGGACGATGCCAGGTCACGCTTTCTTTCCTTGTACAGTATGGTGCGACGCTATTGACGCTTTCGCTGGTCGAATCGGAATCTAGGATCCAAGCTGGGCTTGTGTACGAGGAGGCGGAGGGAATCAGTCGAAGAAAGGAAAGGAGAGCGTGGGGTGGCCCAAGCAGTCAGAGTCCTGGACGACTCTCGGAATGAAGAAAATTACAATATGCAGCCGTCGTCATTCATCTTCCGGCCCAGGTCGGCTTCTACTCTTGCCGGATTGAGGTCAGCGGAATACGGTGTGCCTCAAATTGATGAGATTATTGTTATTGCCTCCCTCATTATTATTCGAGAGCATTTCGCAATACAAAGGTAAATCATCTCAAATTTGTCATCAGTTCGGATGAAAAAATGAATGTAATTCATTTGTGTGTATATCTAATTAAGTGTAAACTGCTTGTCCTTCCTTAGAAAGATGGCGTTGAGCATTATCCACGGAATGACTATCACGCGTGAGGACCGTCTTGGATTCGGTGGCTGAGTGCGATATAATATGGCGAAGGTGCTCGAGGTGAAGACCCCGCTACCCGCGCCGAGACCCATCAGCCGCTGATGTAGGGCTCGCTCTATTCCTCATTGTTATCTGAGTCTGCCCGCTCGTCTCTAGTATAGTATAGAGACCCTCTTATATGCGAACCCTTTTCGCCGTATATAAGTATATGTCGAGTTAATCAGAGTTAGTCGTCTGTTAGTCGAGTAAAGGTCGAGCGACGACAATATCGCAGGCCGTCTGCATAAACGCCCCGAAGAAGCCGCGTCGAGTCGAGCTCAACAGCAGGCATAAGGCGGCATAAGCGTGCCGGAAGGCCCAAGCAGACGAGAGAAGCTGCGCTAGGCTAAACGCCCAGCCAAACGTCGAGCAATGTCGAGAGGCGCAGCAGGACGACCTATACCTCGAGGAAGAGGTCGAGTTAACATCGAGACGGCGGTGATCCGTAGGATTTGACGTGACGTCTGAAGGCGGGAGCCGCTCCGACTACGTTAAAGCGTCGAGGGGCGAGACGGAATACCCGTCGACGCCGACCAAGGCCCGAGAGGAGTCGAGCGCGAAGGCCTCCTGAAAGCGTCGGAGGAAGCTCGTCCCACGCAAATGAGACGCCCTTTAAACGAGGGGTACACGAGGTTAGCTCGCGTTAACACAGCGAGCGAGCGCGGCGTTTATAAACATCCGCGGCTCGCTACCGGCTCGAGATCTGAGAGCAAACTTGATAAATGAAAGCTGGAGGTTAATTAGAATTAAAATGTGAGCAAGTGAACAGCGCTGAGCCGGCCTGCATACCTAGTGTTCATGTGAGAAAGATGTTATGACAAAGGCAGGTCGCGTTGGCGAGCAGGAGTTATAAAGAACACTTAAAATGGAGAGAAAAATTTCTTGTCAAAACAAAAGTTGAGGAGCAGAAAAGATTATCTATTATACACTGGGTGAACCAAAAAAGTTACTACAAAATAAGTTGTACCGCGCCGGAATACAAAAGTTCACATTCACACATGAAAGGGTAACTCAAAAGGGTGCCCATCACCGCTTGGTCCTCTCTGGGATGGCACGCGGTGGCCCGTCTGTCTTCTACCGCCCATTTGCCGACCGCTCTAGAGGGATATCTTGTCAAAACTTCTCCTCCAAAATCTTGCCTTCCTCCTCCCGCTCGCCAGGAGGCGACTTTCCTCTTGATATTCTCGTTGGTAAAAGTGTTGCAGCAGATCCTTCAAGTCTCCATCAAATCTTTGGAGAGATCGGAAAGGCGGCCTCCTTCTCTCTCGCCTTGACGCAGATCGGATGCGCGATGCGCGCTGCTTCTGGTCTCCATTTCTCCACCTTCTTCATCGTGATACGGGGAGAGTGGTGTCGCTCTTGATCTTCTTTCGCATGTTGCATGCAAGCTCGCCAAGTATGACGACCTTGATGACCGGAAGCCCTTTTATTCGACATCCGAGTGTTGGTTTTGGCCTCCGTCGGCCTCTGCTAACCGTGACACTCGGTGTTTTCAACTGCCCTCCGGGTCGCAGACGGATGGATCCACGCGCCTCGCCCACCCAGCTAAACGTGGACAGACAAGTTAAACATAATTCATTCAACGCAAAAGCACGGAGCGTTGCACACGTGCCCGTTCGGTAAGGCTCATTCTGCAAGACGCTCCATCTCGGAGCTATTCCTGAGCTTACGGCTTCGAGGTCTCTTCGGCGATCAGACCATGATCATCCATATGTCCGAAGCAGGATCAAGGAAGGCGCAGAATCGAGCGGCTACCCGCTCAGCTCCGCCCGAGCTTGGGCCTTAATCGGACTGCTGACCCACCGAGAGAGTCGGCCCGCAAAGAAGGCGCACGCGTGCCTTTTGTGTGAGCTCAGCCGCAGCGAGCTCTTGCTCTGGCATGTCCGTACTTAGTAGGTAGCTTCCGGAGCGCAACGAATCCAGAGCTGCGGCCGCTTCGGTGCTTATGGTGTCATCAAATGGATGAGACATGCGGACAGCGGTGCCGGCGTCAGGCTCTTCCGTGCGTCGCATGCGACGATCGGCCGACTCCCACCTGTTGGGGACCAGGTTAATGAGAGGGACCTCGTCGCGTGATCGGCGCGTCGGGCTCACCATAAGTGAATGGCTTCTTCAAGTCGAAGCCGATCACGGCTATCGGTGGGAACGCTTGGACATCTCATGCCTCTTCTTTGTTCGCCTCGATGCGGCGGCCGTTTTCAATTGAGCTTCTCTTCTCGGTGTGCCTTATTGCCCACATGACTTCAGCAGTCGAAGAATCAGCTGAACAAAATATAAGCGGGAGGATAAGGAGAACTTTCAGTAGGCGTGAGGCCCCGAGTAGCGTTAAGACGTGTAGCCCAGGAATACGGTTTAATACGGTTGCATAGTGTGCTAATAACTCCATGGTGAGTCGACTTGACCAGCGCATTGATAGGTAAGGCCCAACATGAAGCCGCAGGTAGCAGCACGAGCTCAGCGGGCAGCTAGAGAAACGTAGAAGCGTAGTCATATGTGACCGTCGTCGTACTGGTAGTACCGCACGAAACGGAACGAACGATAAAAAATGCTCTTCAATCGGAGCATGTTATCGAACAAACCTATCCTAGAGCCGAAAAAAAGGTGCCCCACACTCCCATATACAACAGGGATAAAAAGTAGTGGAAAGGGATGGATGCTAAGGGGATGCTGCTCGGTTTGTCTCACTGAATAAATCATATCTCTCTCACGACAAATTTAATAGAGTTACAGGGAACTAGTAGCAAGGGCTAATACTTACAATAGTTACAAACTTAGTAAAAAATTGGTTGGTGAACGCACCGGCCGCGATTTCTCTCGGAAGAAGACCGTGCGCCTACGCGATTTCATGGCTCGATGGTTCGAGTCGTCAGCCGCAAGGGTACTATTTTGTGTCCAGTGGAGGTAGTGGGACCTCTCCTCGAACGGTCGGCATGCTGAATCTCAGTCTTCCAGCATACCCGAATCCCACACAGGATCTAGCAGATCATCAGCGAAAGGAATGCGACACAAGGGGAAGGTTGGCGAATGGATGAACCATCAAGAGATATTACGAACGGAAAGCGCTGAGAGCGAGAAAAGGTCTTAGCAAGAGCAAGCAGGCTCAGCTGCGCAGTTCGGCGGAGCGGCAAGGAATGACGTGTCAGTCGCGCGAAATGAGGAGCATGCGTCAGGATGGGATGAGGAGTGGTGATCAGAAAGCGAGAAGCGAAGAAGTGTGGGGAGGAGCTGGCTGGGCATTTTTTTCCAGATATCAAGGTCATCACACAGTGTCATACGGTCAAGGTGCCTACCAAAGCGGATTCATTTCAAGCCAGCACCGAATCTCTGAATCTGTTTGTGAAATTGCCGGCCACGTCACCTGTGGCAGGATATTGAGTACAGTGGAACGGATGGATAGTGAGAGAGCACTCGGAGACATGGATTCTAAAACACAAGGAACAAGGATAAGGATTTCGGACCAGACTCAGAGGCTTATCCTACGCTGCGGCTCGCCGGAGGAAATACCAATGCAATGCTCACCGTGGAGCAATCCATCTGGCTTGATTATTGGCCTCCTTGACTAGACTGGGGGCAGTGATCAGGTGGTAGGCGGGACGATTGGCAGCTAACGGAAATTCGGGAGGTCAAACGCTGGCCAAGTGCCAGCCGGAGAAGGTGAGGAGACCGACCGACGAAGAAATGGATAAGAGACATCGGTCGTCAAGCCAAGCCGTAATTCGCCCTCGTGAGACATTCGACATTCGTAATCGAAGCCCGCTTCACTGATAAGAGCCGGAAACAGACGTTAATAGTTAAGAGGCGGCGGAAGAAGCGGAGGAACCAGACGCTTACACACACACACCACATCGAACATGGCGCTCTAGCTCCCCACCAGACAACAGCCAACTAGGTGACGCCCGTCCTACCCGACGATGCCACGTGACTCGGCATTGGCAGTCGATACCAGCTCGCCCCACGCCCAATTATGCGATGGAAGGGGGAACATCTTGGCGGTCACGGGTCGTATAATGGGCTAAGTACTCTAGTCGACAACAACGCCTGTCCTGTTCCACATCCTCGATCAGCGGCAATAATCAATTAAAGCGTCGGGTAAGCTCTCGTATTGGTAAGCCGTAAGCTCTTATTGTGCGGCTTGGGTGACACTGAGTACCTTGCTCGTGCATATACCCCGTGACGCGCATTAGTTCTTTCACCACTTAAAGAACCTTTCCTTGGCAGACTGCAGCATGCCAGGTCGAGCTTCACCGAAGTCGAGCGCTTTTGGAGTTTGAGCTCTCTCTATTGAGCTTTACCGACTTGGCTTGCTGCTAGGACTTAACGGAGGTGCTGACCTCCTCTTGTCTATGCGCCTTTTGGCCATCAAAGCAGACCACATCGGCTCAAAGATCCTCCTTTAGTTCGATACAGAAATGGTGCCATTCCGACCCTCAATACATTTGTAGCACATAAAAGGGTGTTTTAGGTATCGAAAGCAAAGGATGGATTGATTAGAGACTATATTGAAGTCTGGGGTGAGGTTTGTTTCAAATTTTTGAATATTTGAACCTCGAAGCTTCTAAATTTGGGTTTCCTAAAGGATTGAGGGATTCGAGTCATTGTTGATTGCAATGACAGAAGTTACCACTATGTCATTAGGGGAGGGACTCTTTAAAGGTATGAAAATTGATTTTTAATAAGCCTTGAAGGTGGATTAACCTTAAGATTAGTGGATAATGCTCAAGAATGGGCATTGGCCTACATTGAAGAAGAATGTAGGGTTGAGATAAATATAGAAGGGTATGGGACCTTCATTGTCATTGTTAGTCTGTAGTGAGTTGTGAACAACGAATGAGCATAACTCTTGAGGAGATAGTTTTCTTGATGGGTCATTTATTGAGGTATTACTAAAGTGAGAACACGGGTTTATGTGTGCTCAAAAGTGGTTGTTCAATGCCAATAGAGGGGAAATAATGGTGGTTTAAAGTTGAGCCTTAGGTTACATGGGGAAGTCGTAGGGGAAATGAGGAACCAACATTCATGCGGCATGAATGGAGTTAAGGCTATGGGATTAGCCAACTTTCGAGAATGGTCTAAACTTAAAGGTATTGTTAAACATCAAAAAGGGAGATTGTTGGTGCAATATCCACTTAGGTCTCAAGATGGCTGAGTTTGACAGAAAGCTTGAGTCTTGGTCATGTAGTTTTCGATGTTGTGAAATACATGTAGACACATGGACAATGCGGTCTGAGTTGTTCATATGGGAGATCGAGATGGGGGAGGCGGTCGGTGTGAATAAAGAAGAGTCAAGTAGGTATACACAGTGAGGAAATCCTAGTGAGTGAAGCGGTGAAAGTCCCTAGTGAGGTGAAGCTAGGCGGATGGAAATCTGGTGAGTGAAGAAGCGGTGGTCGCCAGTGGTGAAGTTAGAAGCGTGTCGTCACAGGTGGCGGTAGGCGGAAGGAAAATCACGGTGGTGAAGCGGTGGGGTCCTGGTGGTGAGAAGCTGGGCGGTTAGAAAACCCTGGTGGTGAAGCTGGGTGAGATCCCAAATGTAGGTCAAGAGGTGGCCAGAGATAGCAGCATGAAAGAAAGGTCAAGTGGGTCGAAGGATTGTGGGACATGATGAGGAGTCCTAGCGGTCAGGGGTGACTAGATTTTCTTGGCGCGCGGCTGTAATTAAGGTTGACCGGATGTTGGTTTGGGAGGTTTGGGACGGTTTTGAGGGCAAAAATCCAAGTCTTTGGATCGATCAGTGGATCGATCAAGCTACAGACCAGTTAGTGGATCGATCCCGAGACCTTTCCAATGATGAAAGCCTGCGGATCGTCGGTGGATCGATCGAGGAGGGTCCTCAATCGATCGGTGGATCGATTGAGACGCCTTCACGCGGGCATATTTGGATCGATCGTGGATCGATCGAGCGACCCCGCAGGCATGCGGATCGTCCGTGGATCGATCGAAGCCTCCCGTCGATTAGGGCGTCCGAATCGATCGGGATCGGCCGTTGGGTAAATGTTGAACGCGGTGACGTTGTCTTCGACACTTCTTCAGGTTCATTTCAGATCTTCTGACTCCTCCAGCACTTCGAGCTCGAGATCGCTAGTTCTTGAAGAAGGTTCTTGGAGACTCTTCCAAGTCGAGAAGCGGTCAAGCAAGAAAGAAGAAACTAGGGTTAGGTTTGGCACACTCATTGTAAACAGCAAGCTTGTATTTCTTTACTACCCTTTCTTCTTCTTTGTATTGGTGTATGGGCTTCTCAGCCCTTGGTAGTTACCTGCATAAGGAGAGTTTATTTAGTGGAGGGTGTGTGTGTAGGTGTGGATCTGTGGACTAGTCACCTCTTGTGAGGTGGATACCAAAATAGGCTCCAACCGTGTTAGCGTTGCGTTTATTTCTTTATACAAATACGCTCTGCGCATCACTTTGAAGAAACAACAACGCGAACAAGCAGACGCAGCGACGAGCTAACCCCCTCTAGCTACTTTCGGTCCTAACATTCTCACTCTCTTGCCGATTGGAAGAGTTCTTGGAAGCGAGGTTTCTTGATCCAAGATCAAGAAGGCGGGCTACAACAAGAAGTTAGGGTTAGGGTTTTATTTGTACATCTTGTAGCTTTTGCTTATCTGTATTTCCCTTTCTTCTTCTTGTGCGAGGTATTGTGGGGCTTCTCGCCTTTGGTAGTAACCATAAAGGGTGTTATTCATAGTGGAGGGTGTGTGAGTCGTAGATCCTTGGATTGTAGTCACCTCTTGTGAGGTGAACACCAAGTAAATTCTTAGTGGTGGCGTTGTGTTTGTTTCTTTGTATTTTAAGCTGTCCATCTTTGAAGAAAAAGCAGCGAAAGAGCATGGCATACCGAGCTGTCACCCCTAGCAACATAATCGGTCCCAACAAGTGGTGTCGAACAAGGTTGCTCTTCATGAGAGATCATCGCGGAAGGGAAAAGCTAGAGGGTGTGAAGTTGGAGCAATTCTACAAGTCCGAAGACTTCATGCAAGATGCTCGACTTGAATGAATTCAAAGGCAGGTCTTGGATTTGATACAAGGGTGCCTCCATCATTCATTTCAACAAGCTTCGATCTTTGGAAATCAAAGATCAAGGATTTCTTGATGATGGAGATAGAGCAATGGTTTGCTCTTATGGAAGGTTTTGAAGCTCCAACAAACTCTAAGGGAAAGCCTCTCAAGAAAAGCAAATGGAGTCAAGAGCTAGTTCAAAGGAGCAAAGCAAATGATAAAGTGACCAAGCTTTTGGTCAATTTATTGCTAAGCAATATTCTGACTCAAGTTAGAGAATTCAAGGATGTCAAAGAGCTATGGAGCAAATTGACATTGCTTCATGAAGAACCCTCCACTGTACCAATTCAAGATAAATCCAAAGAGGGCGACTCATTGAAGCAAGATCAAGAGGAGGAGAATTCCGAAGGTGAGAGATGCTCATCTTCCGAAGAAGAAGTCCAAGAAGCTTCATCTTCAAAGGAATGCAACGAAGAGGGCAAGGAGAGGGCATACTCCTTGTTCCATGTACAAGATGAAGATGAAGAAGTCTCCACCTCTAGGATTGAGGGGGAGCAACCTTTGGTGACGCCGGATCAAGAAGAATGAGAAGCATCTACATCCGGGTCAAATGGAGAAGAAGACGATGCATCCTCCACAAGTCAAGTAAAATCAATGGGAGGAAAATCATTTTCGGATCAAGAGTAAGTTTCTACCTCCGGATCCAAAGGAGAAAGTGTCATCCCTACACATGAAGGTAAAAATGTTTCAATTAAGAATAAAAATCATATTATATGTTTTGAGTGTAGGGAACATGAGCATTACAAGAGCAAGTGCCCCAAGTTGGCCAAGAAGAAGGGCCAAGTTATACTAAAGGGCAAGGAGAAGCTCAAAGAGACCGTCCCCACAACAAAGAAGAGCAAGGAGCACATTGTGTGCTTCTCTTGCAATCAAAAAGCACATTACCGGAGCCAATGTCCTAAGGGGAAGAAAGCGGTCAAGACTCATGGAGGAAGCACAACTCAAGGGGGAGCCTCCAAGGTAAAAAGAAAGGTATCATTTATTGAGCCTACCCTTTTGAATAATGGTAAAAAGCATGCTAGTTCTAATTTTTATCATTTTGATGCTATTTACCATAAGAATAGAAAGCATGATAACTTTAAGGAAAATCATGTAGCGTTTCATGCTAAGGCTACCACACCTAGGGTTAGAAAGGTAAATGAAAATCTAGGCAAGAAAACTAAGAGTTTTAGTTACAAGCATAAAAATAAAATTGCTCATGGATTTAATGAAAAACCAAAAACTAAGGATTTAATGATAAAAAATCAAGTCTTGAGGTCAAGGCTTGATAAAATAAAAAAAATACTAAAAAGGATGGAAAATATCCTAAAAGGGCAAAATGAGCAAAACCTAGGTTTAGGACAACAAGGGGTCATCCAAGGGCCATAGAGGTTTGGGATACAAACCTAAGGCTAAGAAGGATGTAATATCTTACCATAGGGTTCCATATAGTTATGGAACCAACCCTAGGTCAAGTGATCGAGTCAAAAATACAAGGGAAGTTATCCTAGAGTATTTTGCAACAAACATGACTAAGACTTCAAAGGGTCAAGAAAGTCACTAACAAGGTCATAAGGAGGCAATCGGTTGACCCTAGAAAAAAAATGACCAAAGGCTTCTAAGAAGCCTAACAAAGGTCACTAGAAATGTATATCTAGGGAGGATTTATCCAGTAGGTACCTAGAAGCACCCAAGGAGCACCAATAGGTTTTGGGTTCCTAGGAGCATTTTCTCTACCCCTTAGATGGGTTAGAGAGTGTCAACTCCGATTAGAAGGGTAGTTAACTCAACTTTGATGAAGTTGACACTCGGAGAGCATTTTCAAGGTTATTATTAACTTTTGAAAATGATAAGGGTTATATGTTTACTCTTGGAAAGAGTAAGATGTGTCACATTTTGATAAATTGGATGATATTTTAAGTGACACAAATTGGGAAAATCATAAGAACTACAAAGTTGGGATTTTGGTATGTTCTTAGGAAATTAAAGGCAATGTATGCCTTAACTCAATTGGTTACTCTTTAAAAGAGTAAATTGTGCCAAAATTTGAGGAATATGTTTAATTTAAATTTGCACTAAATTAGGAAAAGCAAATGAAATGTCAAAATTAGGTTTTGGCATTTTCTTGGGAAATAGTGGACAATCTAGGTTTATTTTTAATTTAGCTAAGGTTTTAGAATACTTAGATAGGTAATCTAGGTATATTTTATTTATGCTAAAACTTGTCATGCTTTGTTTGCCCATTGATCCGGTGATAAGGTGGGGGCCCCCCCCTTTTATTTTCGTAGAGAAGTCAACACCATGTGAAGACCAAGGCCATAGGCCGATTAGGGGAAGAAGCGGCAAGCAAGGCGGTGGTGAGCGACCCAAGAACTCTTGTGACATGGACGGAAAGCAGTCGGGTTCCAGAGCGCTCATGATAAACAGAGACGTCGAGCCGACATGGAGATGCTGCTCGGCCAATGCATAAATCAATCGGGGCCCGAATAGGCGTGGCAGAGCACCACCGAATAAGATTCTCCCAGAGGCGGACTAGCATTTAAGTGGGTAGGCGAGAATGGGATTGCCGATCGGCGGGGGCGTTCTACATAAACATGAAACAAGGGAACATCCTCGGCCGGGAAGTATGGTCGAAGGACAATATGCGAAGGCTAGAGACAGAATGTCCTCATGTTATCAGTGGTCGAACTGTATAGCGATGTAAGCGTCAAACAAGGTCACGACACGCCATACCGGGTGTAACCATAGTAGTACTACGTGTACACCTCGATTGGTGTGCATGAGCTTCCTCGACTCTATATAAGAGCTCGCGAGACTTAAACAGGAGGTAAGGTGACTCGTGGTGAAACCACTTTTTGCTGCTTGCTTGCACTGGCAGGCGTCGGAGGTGCGTGGCAGGAACCCTTCCGGCCCGACTCTAACTTTGTAGGTTCGGCCAGGAGCTCCACCACGGTCAGCGGGGAACCCGTCATCAACTGGAGGCACCACGTGCCCGGTACTGTGGTTCGGCCGATCGAGACGGGATCAAATTAGCGGCCAGATGCAGTAGGGCAGCTCACACTGCACGTGGGAGTCGGAAGCAATGGGCAGTGATTGGCACCACGGTGACACTCGCGGAAGAACTCGTGCTCTAAATTAAGTGAGGGGCCGCTGTGGAACAAAAGCGAAGGCAGCAGTAGGGCGGCACAGGCGACAAACCCTGTCCCGGCCATCTGGTGGCGGCGGGCTTACCCTGCAGTTCCATTCCCTTGAGCTCTTCCGCCTCCTCCTGAAGCGCGGCGGCTAATCGGGATAAGGCTCTTCGTGAAAATGGGGTGCAATGCGGGGATAACAAAAAGAGCAAAAACTGAGTCGGACCTTCTCGCTTGAAGGCGGGTCAATAAATCAATTCTCGGAAGCCATCTTGAAGGATCCTCTTGCCAAAGCAACATGTGCCCCGCGTCAGAGTGAATCTGATGGGACCTTGATCAGGATGATCATTGGGTAAATTAGAGCAACACTTTGCTTGCCTTCACCAATATCACCGGATGGGGTGGGGTGTCGGGGTTTTCAACCACCCTCTCTGGATCAGCAGCTCGGCGGTAGTTTGGAGGGCTGTAGGACGGGTCCATCACAAGCTTCAAGGACTTCCAGGCAGTACCATCATTTTATGGCGATCGGCATTGCTCGAGGCAGTGTCGACATTAGCCATCAAGCGCGAGAGCGAGCGGCTGGAAGCTTATATCGTGGTTCAACGGTGGCCATGGACGTTCAACGACCACCTCGAGAGCGATGATGGTAGCATTCGCATGAGCCTGAAGTAGGCCAGGGACTTCTTGACTCGCTGGATTCGGAAGCCGCCCAGGAGACTACGATCATATGCTGCCAGGGCCAATGAATGCATCAGCGTGGAAGCCCGGCGGGAAAGAAACTCCAATCGGCGGAGAAACCCTCCTGTTGGAGTGTCTTGAGCCTAAACTTTGTAAACATTCATTATGAATAAAGAATCCGCGTTTAGTTAATTATATACATTTGTTTGTAGTTGTTCATTTAATTTATATTGTAGATAACATGGTATGTGAGGGTGTCCGCATCTGATGATGTCGATTTGTATAAGTATAAGCTCACGACAGGAATGGAAAGGAACAAACCATTAGAAGAGTAAGTAGTGTAATTAGGTATTGGTTATCTTGACTATATAATTACACTGTTTTACCAGTGTCCAATGAGTAGGACCATTGAGGTGGTTCCTTTTATCTTGTTTTATAAAGAGCAAAGACTGCCAGATTAATATAGTGTGCTCTTAATCCTAATATAATAACAAGCACATATGTTTGATATTTATTTCTTTAATTTATCGATGGGTGAGATTTAGTTAGATGAATCACGATAAACTTAGATAAATTGAAATGGTATCACTTTCATGGTGTGTTGATTATAGAAAGGAAGCGTAATCCTAGTGATACTAGGTTGATGGTAATCCTCGAGAGGGAGCTCGTAAAGATTGTCATGTTAAACCTAGCGGTGGACTTAGTCGAAGCGATAGTAAGGTTGAGTGGTGCCCTACTCTTGGACTTAGATATTAATTAAATGAGTTGTGATAACTACGTAATTAGTGGACGTTGATATAGCAGGGAGGCCTTATTTCTACATAATAAGAAGAATACAATGTAATTTAGGTTAGTCGCGGTGATAGTTCGATGATAGTTCTGGTGGAATGAATTATCATTGATAAAATTAAGTGTGTGTTAAAGGCGAGAACACGGGGATGTAATTTTATAAAGAACGAAAACCAATTCCTCCTCTCGGTCTATCGTAGCCTGCTTATTTATAGAGTACTATACCACCTATGCCACATACACACCACCCAGTAGGCCAGTAGCTTGGGAATCAGTAGAGTGACCCTGGGTTATGATTTTTGGGTGGTAGGCCCTAAGCAGACAGAGCTAGTAGAGTGAGCGAATAAGTAAAAAATTTTAATTTTAATTTTTTATTATTATGTGGAAGATATATTTTTAAAGAGAGAATTAAAATTAAAATATCTCTCTTATAAAAATCTGAGAATTAAAAGAAGAAGTTAGATCTCTTTCCTTATTTATGAATTGGAGATATTTTATTTTCTCTTTAAAATTATTCACATGTTAATAAAATTAAGGTATAGATATTCTTTATTAACCATGAAGAGATTTTAAAGAGAAATTTTGTTTTTGAAATTTCCGAAACAAATTGGAAGTTTTAATTGTTGATTGAAACTTGTCTGTTGCCTTCGATGATGTGGTAAAGCCATCATGAATTAATTGGAAATTTTGTTTATTTCTCTCCAATTAAATCATGACAAGAAATTAAGGAAAATTTATTTCCCTAATTTGCCTGGGCAGGAGAATATAAAAGAAGGGTGAGGTGCCTTAAAAATAACCACTATTGTTTTATCCCTCTTTCCTTGGTGTTGTGTGACCATTACCTCTCCCTCTCTTCTCTTGTGGTGGCAGTACCTCTCCCTTGGAGTTCTTGTGGTGGCCCCGGTTCTACTCGAGAAGAAGAAGGAAAGGAGAGAAAGCTAGCATCTCTTGGAGCTTGGTTAGTATTTTGTTTTCCCTCCTTGGTGAGAAGTTTCCTTTGTGGCGAACCTTGGAGGGAGAAGAGGGTGGTTGGTGGTTTCTCATCTTGGAAGATCGTTGCCCACACAACGTCTGAGGTTAGAAGGGAATCTGGGTAGAAGATCAAAGGTTTTTTCTACAAGGAATTTATCTTCGTAATTTCTATTTCCAGCATCATACTAGTTATTTATGGAAATAATACAAATACAAAGAGCTTCGTTCTAGTATTTGAATATGATTTTTCAGTTGTGTTCTTTGTTTCTTTCTTTCCTTGTGAGGTTGATTGTTCTCTTTGGTTAACCTAAAGGATTATTTTAGGAATTAAATATTAGCTTTCTATTAAAGGTTTTGTCTAGTCGATTGGTGGTTGCTCCCATATCCAAGAGGCCATGCTTTCATGCGTCAGTACTGGGACAGCACATGGAATTGATATTTTAATGGATTAATAACAAGGACTTGGGTCGAGCGATGTTCAAGTTCATGAGGATTCAGTCAAACCTAAAAAGAACAAATAGATTAAGTTTTGGATCAAGCGTGTTAGGATTCAGGAAGTCCAAAATTTAATTTAAAAGGAAACACATATGGTAGCTAGGAAAAGGTTCAGACTTTGTACAAATTTTTTATGCAGGTGGAACCTATAGGCTTTTCCAGAGTAGCAACCAACAATTGGTATCGAGCTAGGGTTTTGCCTCTGTGTGGCTGGTATTAGTTTAATTATGCATATCATACATAATTTAGAAGCTTGAGGATAATGAGGATGTGCTAACTTTGTGGATCGGATCAACTATTATGGCTTTTAATTAATTATATTATTGTGTGATTGGACCCTTGGACATGTCAAGGGCAATTTATATGTGTGCATGATTGTGTAAAATACTAGCGGGAGGCGTATTTAGTTTTCAATGGATTTTATTTTTTGATCTGAATACATGTACATTCCTTTTATGGAATATAGGATCAAAATGTAAATTCTATTTATGTCATGGATCGAATCTTCACAGCGTGCCAGAACCTTCTAAGGCCAGGAGGCATGGCGGAACTCGGGAACAGATGGATCTGCAACCCAGATAACTCCCGATGGCGGTGGCCAAATATGGCTGACGACTTGGGATGACAACACACGGAGGCGATTAAGAGATAAAAGCCGTAATAGTTGAAAATTAGATTTTCTATTTATTGCTTTTATGTTGATATTTAATGTGCATGTTAGTTACAAGTTTAGTAGGCTAGTTAAAATTCCTCATTTATAAATAACTACTATAAGTGGGAGGTTTAGTAAATCCATGGTCTCCATTCTTGGTTTGTAAGTGATCACGGAGAACAAGCTTGGCGTTGGCTCACGAGTGCCTTCCTCCATCGCGGATGAGCTTGTTTTGCGAGATCACTGGAAACAGACTTCCATTTTGGATGACCATAGGAAGTTAATTGAAGTGCAGTCTTTGGAGGGGCATAATCTTATTAATGGACTTAGTGTCAAGTAATGGTGTACACTTAGACTTGCATCTAATAGTATCCTCCCCCAAGGTCAGCATGTGTTGTGTGACCAAATAATACCAACGCTAATAATTTTATTGTCAAAAGAAGATTGGGTTGACAGACAATAAAATTAATGGGATTTAAAACTCCCTCGCTTTCACGAATGTTGAATTTGTACTCGTCCGCACCTAACGTGTGCTCCCTGAAATTCACGGTGTTTTAAGAGTGTTGGTTAATTTAAAATAGTGTTTGAGGAATCGTATTCTAAATTTAGAGTTCGACCAAAAGTTATTTGTGATTCTTGGGATGACTTTCAACCCAACATCCATCATACTTCAACAAAATAGACTTACTGGACCAAATTACATAGATTGGAAAAAGAAACTGGACATTGTTCTTCTTTAGCTGAAAGCTATAAATTTGTCTTGTTGAGCATTGCCACGATGCCTTTGGTGAATCTACCCAAGAGGAGATTGAATATCATGAAATACGGTGGCGGATGAGATGGGCGGTGTTACATTTTGGCTTCAATGTCATGGAATGTGTTACCCAGCGTCAACATAATTTACTGTGACTTATGATATTATGAACAATCTCAAGGAACTCTTTGGTCATAGGGATAGAAACTACAGACAAGCTATGAAAGATAATGGCAGCCACCATGCAAGAGGGTACTCTGTGAGGATCATATCTAAACATGATGGCTTATCCCGAGAGCAGAAACAGATCCTTGGAGAGAAATTGATGGGGAAACCCGGATCGATATGATCACTCGAGCCCTACCCTAAGTTTTGGCGGTTCACTTGAACTATAATGTGAATAAAAGGTTGTTCATTGGAATCTTGACCAGACTTGGCGGCGAAAGTTGTTCGTCCTGATGCTCCAAATTCACTATGTTGAAAATGGTTCTGCTTCTAGCGAAGGTAAGAAGAAGAAGAAACAAAATGGTTGACGAAGAGTGAATAAATCTGATGGGGATTTAAAGCTGGAATGAAGCGAAGACGAAATTAACTGCATCATAGCGGGCGGGGACATTGGAGCGGGATACGTCTCAAGTAAGAACAAAGCAGTATATCATACTCTGGTTGTTGAAACATGTTTAATTGTTATCTTGACACACGGTGTTAATCACAGGGCCACTGATCACATGTCTGCGAATTCCATGGGGTTCAAGGAAGCTTAGAGCGAAACTGTCTGAGGGAGATTCTTGTCTGCATGAGCAGCAATCTTTACCCCAAAGGTGGCGGTACATTGGATGGGAGCGTCTACTTATCTTTTAGTAGAAATAGAGGTGGTTTTAAAGAAATTGTCTTTATGTACCCGATTTTAGAAAAAATTTAATTTCAGTTTCTAAAAGCATTTTTAGATGAGGATATTCAGTTTCTTTCAGTCCAGCATTGTGATTTATTAAAAGGGAAATAAAGTGATTATCTGTGCAATTAGATTAGTTGGCAATTTGTATGTTTCAAATCCAAATTCTTCATGAAAGCAAAACGGCAAAATTTATAATTCATCTTCTAATTCATAGAAAGAACCCGAGAAATGAATCAGCATATCTTGCATCTAAGGCTTGGTCGTATTAACAGGAAGTAGGATTCGGGAGGAAAACATAGATGGACTTTAAGTTCATTAGAGTTGGAAATTTTCAACATGAATCTTCTTAGAAAGGTAAAATGACGAGATTCGAAGGCCAAGGGTATGAAACCAAAGAAGTGTTAAGAAGTTAGTTCACTTTCGTTTATGTGGTCATAATACGTCGGCGAGGCAAGAGGAGGTTTGAATATTTTGTCTCTTTTCATGAGCGATTATTCAAGATGTGGATACATTTACCTAATGGCAGCAGTCAGGGTGATAAGTTCCAAAGACACAGGGCGTGTGGAAGCATTGGTGAAAGTGTCAAGACACTCTGATCAGGATGGGTGGTGGCGAATACCTCTTAGGAGAGTTTAGGGTGCTGTCGGGAGGCGGGATTCCAATCCCAGTGTCTGCTGGAACACTAGCGAATGGTGTATGAGCGAGAAGGAATAGGACTCTTATGGAGATGGTTAGATCGATGATGGGTTATTGAGTGCAAATTAGTTTTTGAGGATATGCTACGGAAAGCGGCGGTATAGATTGCAGACTTAGTACCTTCTAAATCAGTTTCTTGGCACCTACTCATAGAATTATGGAATGAAGCAGGTCTAAGACATATTCCGGATATGGGTGAAAGTCGACACGTGTGCTGAAACGAATCGCGATAAGTTGATCTACCGTGCAGTTAAGCTAGGATATCCCAAAGGCAGAAAGGTGGTTTATTTTTTATAGTCCTAAAGACCCGAGAAGGTCATTGTTAGCACAATGCCCAGTTTTTAGAAGAGGACTATATAATGGATCACAAGCCCTGATGGTAAGGTGTTTGAAGAACTTAGAGGACATGTCTACTTGATTATAGCGGTACAAGATGAGAAGTACCACAGGCGCAACCACGTGTCACACGCGATGCACAACCCTGAGGCAGGTGCCTCGTCGTGAGTGGGAGGTTGTATGCGACTGAAAGATTCATGTTTTTGGGAGAGTCTTGGACTTGATCCGGGTAAACATGGAACACAGTCGGTCATATGTGAGAAGCACTCGAAGATATAGTCGGCATCTTGGCAAAGGCAATGAATTACGAAATAGAGTCCATGTACTCTAATAAGATGCAGGAGCTTGTGGGGAACCACACGATGGTGTAAAAGCCGTTGGATGAAGTGCGGATCTACAAAAGGAAAGAGGACGGGAGACGGGGGTAGAAACCTTCAAAGCTGAGCTTGTTGCGAAGGGTACACTGAGGAAAGAGGAATCGATTATGAGAGCACTTTTCATAGGCCTTGATATGATATCCGGTTCTCTTATCCATTCTTTGCTCGTATGGTTATGAAGTTTGGCAAGTGGATGTCGAGGCGACTTTCCTTAATGAGTCTTGAAGAGAACATCCATATAAAGCAACCGGAAGGATTTATTGAAAAGCCGAAAATCTAGTGTCCTGACTCAATCGGTCCATTTATGGACTAGTAGCTTCCAGTCTTGGAACATCGGTTTAATAGAAGTAATCGATACGTATGGATTTATTCAAAAGTAGGATAAGTCTGTGTATATAAATTAATAGCGAGCGTGGTGATATTTCTTGTACTCGTGGGTGTCTTTTGTTAGTTGGCAACAATGTCGAGGGTATTATCGGGCGTGAGGTATAGTTGTCCAAAACAATTTGATATGAAGGACTTAGGAGAATGTGCACATATTCATGGGATCAAAGTTATAAGGGATCGCAAGAAAAGAATGTTGCAATGTGCATCCCAGAGCTTCATATATAGATACAATCCTTGCTCGTTTTAGCATGCAAGACTCAGCTTCTTACCTTTTAGACATGGGTAGAAACATCTAAAGAGATGTCTCCAAGACATCGAAAGAGATAGAGGACATGAAATGCGCTCCTATGCTTTTCCTTGGTTTGTGGGCTATGGCGTACGAGACTACTCATGAGGCGATGCACCTGTCTGTTCTACGATGGTAAAGTCAGATATTCGTAGTGCGGTCGAAAGCATAAAAGTAGAAGGACTGGGTTATTATATGCTAGTTTACGCGAGTACGCTTCTCCATTACACTTGATGGGTTATCGAGATAATAGGGATATAACAAAGATGAAGTACATCGTCAGGCGTGTTTACTTTGGGAGGTGGAGCTATTGCATGGAGGAGTGGTCTAAGGCAGCCAAACAAGCAGTATGGCTCAGGAACCTTCTAATGGACTTAGATGTGATTCCTCGTTTGCTTTGACCAAGATCATCACAATTTATTGATAAGCTGGCAAGGCAATAGGGGAGTAAACTCAGGCTCATAAGGCATAAGTGAGTAAACGATAAACATTGCGCAGTACCACACGATACACGAGATATCGAGAGAGTTCGTCGCCAAGATTGCATCACAGATCAGCTCGGATCCTTCTAAAGGTCTTCCTCCAGGTGATCCCGCGTGCTTTCGTGGAGGAAGGAATGAATGAATGATGTATCATGCAGTAAGCTAGTCATTAGTATAAGTGGGATATTGTTAGAGGAAAGCCTAAGATTTGTAAACATTCATTATGAATAAAGAATCACATTTGTCAAATTATCTACATTTCAGTTTTCATTTAATTTATATATATAACATTTGATGTAGTATGTGGTGTCACATGTGGTGATGTGGTGTCGCATGTAGGATCATATGTTGTAAGATGCGGCATCACCTTATAAATTATAAAATGATGGTGCACCAACAGAACAAACCATTGGAATAGTCGTGGTGTAATTAGGTATTAGTTTATCTTGACTATATAATTACACTAGTACACTCCGAGTGTATTGAGTAGGACCATTTGTGGTCGTTTTATATACTGACTTTATAAAGGACAAAGACCTAGTTAACGAAGTAAGTGTTTAATCCTAAATATAATCAAGCACATATATGTGTTGATATTTATTTCTTTAATTTATCAATGGGAAGAGATTTAGTTTGAATCAATAACCGATAAGTTGGAAATGGTACTCTTAGGTGTGGTCGATATAGAAGAATATCCTAGTGATACTAGGGTTGATAATGTCCCTCGAGAGGAGCCTAAAGATTGTTGCAGTTAACTCAGTGGACTTAGTCGACAATAAGGTTGAGTGGTACTACTTAGATATTAATTAAATGAGTCGTTAACTCACTTAATTAGTGGACACTCGATATCTTAAACACAGGGACTAATACACTCATAATAACAAGGAGCCCAAAATGTAATTTGGGATGGGTTGCGGTGGTTCAATGATAGTTCTCTAAAGTGGGAATTATCATTGAATCATCGATGTGTTTCACAGTTGTGTGTTGGGCATTGACCATTTCCTCTCTAGACTATCCTCTCTCGGTCCCTTCCACCTAGAACCCATACCCTATACCTTCTTGACTTTCTTACCTAGCCGCAGCCTAAGCTCTATACACAGAGACTAGCCTCTCTGAACCTATTTATTTGCTAGCTTCCGCTTGCTCTTGACCCAAGGGTCGACATTTTAATTTTAATTTTTTTGTGGAAATTATAAATTAGAAATTAAAATTTTAAAAAATATAAAAAAAATTTTATTTTTTTTCTTTGTAAATTATTCACATGTTAAAAATTAAAATTAGAAATTTTTTTTATTAACCATGAAGAGATTTTAAAGAGAAATTTTATTTTTTAAAATTTCCGAAACAAATTAGAAGTTTTAATTCTTATAATTTTTTTTTTCCTTCATTGATGTGGCCGGCCACTTGAAATTAATTGGGAAATTTTATTTTATTTCTCTCAATTAAATCATGTCAAGGAAATTAATTTGCCTAGGCCAAGGAATATAAAAGAAGGGGTGAGGGTGCCTTCACAAAAAATAACCACTATTGTTTTATCTCCCTCTTTCCTTGGTGTTGGTGTTGTCAGTGTCACATTACCTTCATACTCTCTCTCTCTCTTCCTTCCCGGTGGCCGAACTGAACCTCCCAAGGGTCTCCTAGAGAATTGATGAAGAAGAAGAAAAGGAAGAACAATCTCTTTGAGCTTGGTTAGTATTTTGTTTTTCTTCCATGTTAGGAGTTGTTGGTGGCCGGATCTTGCTAGGAGAAGAAGGTGGTGGTTGGTTCTTCTTTTCTCTGAAGATCTCTCACGACAACGCCTGAGGAGAGGAGACAACCAAAGATCAGAGTTCTCTACAAGGTATAACTAGTAATTTTATTCCGCGGATCATGCTAGTTATTTATGGAAATAATACCAAATACAAGAGGCTTACGTTCTAGTATTTCAAATATGTTTTTCGCTTTTTTCCTTTTGATTTGATTGTTCTCTTTGGTTAACCTAAAGTTATTTAGGAATATCTTTCATTAAAGGTTTTGGTCTAGTCGGTGGTGGTTATTCTCATATCCGAGAAGGCCATGTGTGCCTGCCGCCGCCGCCAAGCCATCGCCACAACCTTTTAATGGAAATCGATATTTAATGGAATTAATAACAAAGGTGGATTTGAAGTTCCGCAGGAGATCCCAGTCAAAACCTAAAAGAACAATAGATTAAGTTTTGGATCAAATAGTTGATTCAAAATTTATTAAAAGAAACACTGGTACAAACACCAAAGCACTACAGAAAGCGCTTTGTAAAAATTTTGCAAGGAACCATAGGCCCGAGTAGCAACCAACACCTCCCTCCCTCTCGCACTCACACGCGCAGGCGGCGCTGTGCGCCGTGCCATCGTTGAAGCAATCCGCTTCCCCATGCTAGGTCCCATGTCCAAGAAGTTACCAGCGCATTAAGCCAAAAAGGACCCATGTGTTATCCCATTTCCTGGACTGACCCCTTATTGACACGACACATACCAAGATTGTAGTAGTCTCCCCCTTCGCCGCCCATCCGTTCCCGGTATAAGTGGCTTGATCACCATCGTCAAAATGTGAGAACTCGTCGATCGGACTAGATGATCAATAGCCCTGGGTCGGCCGAGCGACGATGCCAAACGTAAGAAATGCTAAAAGAAAATTCCGACAATAATTAAGGAAAGAAGAAAGAAAGAACCTCGGGTGAAATTAACATCATATAATACGGTGGTCGGGGCGAAGTAGAAAGCGCTAGGGCGTACAGCACCACACTGCGGTCGTCGTCTGGAAGGAGCTGGCATGACCCGACCCAGATAAGCTTTGCCTGCGAGATTCTGAGTCGGTCGCATGCCGCATACGACCTCCTTCATCAAAGCGTATAGCCAAATTACCAATTCACCGGCGTTTTTTTATACGGAGCCTCTGGCGATCATATTCAAAAAGCCTTGACACCAACACATTTGAGCCGTCGTACTCGCACCCCACGGTTTCTTACGGTCATTTACACCACTAGCTCACTACCATTTTCGGGAGAAGAGCTCGTCAGGAGGCCTGAAAAGAACCTTGTGGGTCACTCTCGCCATACATTTTGGACGACTAACCCAACCTGATAGTCCGCAAGCTCACAAGCGTCTGCTCCATCCACCAGGTAAGATCAACGAGACAAAGTACGGGAGATCAACTAGCATACCCGCATAAGAGATGGTCCCAAGCTCTGAAGACGCACGACGCCGACGAGGGTGAATGCTATAACCGAAAAGCCTCCTACTTTATGAAGAAAAAAAGGAAGTGCAGATTCACTGACGCCCAATCGCCTGGCACAGGAAAGTGAAGTCAAAAGAGTGAAATGCCGTGCAAATTCTCTCTAGGAATTCCGAGACGAGTCACGAGGCGGCAGCCGAGCTAAGTCACGACACGCTATATGTCGGACGACGCTCTCCTAAGAGCAAAGAAAAGGGATTTCCAAGTCAGAATGTATGCCATCCATCCCATCCCATGAGGTTGAGAAGCTTCTGAGGCCGCCATATACATACGTAGGGCTACAGTCGAACAGATCCAAGTACGTAATTAGTATTAGTATCCAAGCCGGGCAACAAGTGATGTATTGATTTTTGGGATCTCAACAAAGTCTTTCGCTGAAAGACTTTTATATCCCACACACGAATCGATCAATCGCGGACTCTCAATACCGCTGAACGATATGTACGACGCACGAGACCTATCATCATCATGCCGCCACCCGCCATGCGAAGACCAAGAAAGGTTAGCTTCACAGTCGCTTAAGTGTACCGCCGACGATCATTAAGGCATAATGTTCGATCGATGAAAAGCGCCAGGATCGGCCGCACTATTCAAGCCAACATATCGTTCAAGTGATCTGAAAGTATAGCTTTGACTTATTCTCATCAAGTCCGGCTCTGAATGCGGATCAAGACGGAGAGACTTTCTCCGACAGGTACGCCGAGTACAAGTACAAACTAAATCTCAGTGTGTCGAGCAAAGGAGGACGCTTGTTACAGTTACCGGTTACCGAGCTATTGAAGCAAACAGAAGGTGAAAGCTGAAAATATACGCGCCCGAAATCTAGTCAGGCGCACTTGACAGGAATAATTTCCTGATAGATTTCTAAGACATATGTAGGTACTTAATCATCTCCATTTTCAAAATTTTCAAGTTTCTGACATGATTGAAGCGGCACAATGTCAAGCCTGATTGCGACGCCGCTCATTTACATATCGAACTCTTTCTCCTCCAAGATTAGCAAGCTCTCTGTACGAGTGAGCTTTATATTTGTCAACCACCGAAACCCAAGCAATGTATACTCTAGTCCACTAGTGATAGCGAGAGAGAAGACCCGCATTTGAGCCATTTTTAAAAGATGTTGAATCACACCCTGCAGCCTTTCACAGCATATCCGTCGCGGCGGAGCCAGTATTATATCACCATTGTTTTTGATCAGCGTTAGTTGTCCTGTAGGTTGTGTCTAACCCCTTGTAAGGGAACACAGTCGCTTGGAACACTAAGGTCGGCGGAAGCTACGCCACGCGAGAAGGATGGTAACGAGAGCCGATTGGGTGCATCCCGAGGGACTGCGTCGTTGGACGGTGGTACACCCCACCTGGACGGATGTGATACTACGAGACCTGTCGGAGGTCTGGGCCTGGGTCGCCGAAGTGTTTAGCCCTATTCGTGTCAAGAAGCCGAACAGCCAACATTCACCCGCTGGGACCAACGACAGATGAGGACGACGTCAGAAGATAGATGTCAATCTCGACCTTACTTTCTCTTATAAGTCGGACCTTCGCCTGCTCTCGGCCTCTGTACACGCTTCCTTCCTGCGAATCGACAATACTCTCTCGATACCGCTTTAACCCTTCCTCTTTCCAGTGCCTTTACCGACTATAAATATAGCCTTGGTCCGTAATCTTAAACGAACTACGTAATCCAGCCATTTATATCAGTCAGGTTATTTATTTCTCTCTGCGTTTCAAGCTCGTCCAGTAAGAGGCTACTCCGCCTGAGGAGAATCAATTAGTGTGTTTTTTGTTTTTGGATTAGCTCTCAAGTAAACACTCTGTGTCTAATCTCTTTTAATTAGTCTCCTCTTTTTAATTAAGTTCTTTTAAGAAGTTAATATCAAAGAAGGGTTTTGGTTTTTTTTGTAGGGGCACCTCCCCCTGCTCTCTCAAAGGGTCCAAATAAGTGAGTATAGCGTGCAGCACGCCTGTGAGGACTTAACCACACATCAGCAACAAGATTTGCTGAAGCATCGCCCCACCAAAATCGAGGAACTACGAGCAGACTGAAGCGCGTATGATGGAGGTATTCCAACATGATTTTAAATTCTTTATCATGAAATATAGTTTTGTAGCTCCAATAGATAAAGATGGAAAAGAAAAAGAAAGGCGATTGAAAAAGAAGAGGAGGATGGAGGGAAGGAGGTAGAGGTGAGTCGGAAAACCAATGAAACAAATCAGATCATACCACCACCTGCCGAGCGAGGCAGCAGAAGTCAACCCGCATCGTCAAACTATTTATCTCGCTAAAGAACTTGGGAGAAGTTCTGACTCCGCGATCTGGGTCACTGCCTAAGTATAGAAGGACATCCTCCGCAACAAGTGATGAACACCAAATCCATTCGAGAAAGGTGAGAAATTAAGCCGTCTACATGCATGCGAAGGTAAAAGAACTAGTTACTTGTCTCAAAACCTCGAACGAACAAACGACACTATGCTCTGCCTCAGCGCGCTTCCAAGAACTCCGAATGGACATCGCGACGACTACATCTCAAAAGACCACGTACGAGGAGAGAGAGAGTCGCTCTTTTACCTTGAATCAGAACCGTTGCGAACGATGAAGGAGCCATTATGGCATATACTGCAAACCATGGCATTTTAAGAATGAACCCGATCCAAGATGATCAAGAAGAATACATGGTAAGAAATTTAGAAAAGTTTTTAGATCTAACAAATTTAAATAAATGCAAGAATAAAAAGAATCAAGGTAGAAGAAAGGTATGGTGCTACCAGTGTCAGAAGGAGGGACACCTGAGGGAAGACTCAAGAAGGTCAAAAGAAGACACCCAAGAAATACAACCTAAAAAGCAACTTGGGATGACACTTTTTCATCTGAATCAGAGCTCAAGAATATGCCGGACTAACACTGATGGCAAGCCATGAAGGATGCACAAGATCGCGATGAAGAGGCGGCGTCGCCGATCGGAAAGGGGACCAGGAGCGATTACTTGGGTACAAGTCCGAGACATACGCCTACCACGATGAACTTTACTATCAAAGCTATGACTAAATCCATGTATAAATTAGAAAATAAAAATGCCAAATTAGAAAATGAAATCTTAGAAACAAAGAGAATTTTGGCAAAATCATGTCTTATAGAGGATTTTGAAAAATTGAAAATTGAAAATGAAAAACTAAAAGAAGAAATAGAAAGATTGAAAAAATCCAATGGTTCAAATATTTCAACTTTTAGAAATTATAGAGGTTTAAATTGGTATTATAGATTTCATCAAAGTCAAATTAGAAATATATCAAAAATCTATATACCTAGGAAATACTTGGTTAACCCCTCACCCTGACGGTGGGAATGGAATTGACTGATCACTTTATTCATATGTTTTCCCTCAAACAGACTACAGAGCTTCAACTACATATGCAACTGGAAGGGAATATGAGTGGTAGGAACGAATGAATGAGCGAGCGAGCGAAGAATGTAATCGTCGTCCGGACGCCGGTCGCGAGTCCGTCCGGACGACGTGGCGATCGCCGTCAGCCGTGAGCAAATCGAGACTGCGTATTTGTAAAGCTAAAGACGGGACGTCTAGTCAAGTCGTGGCTAGTCTCGACAACGGTGGTCCCGTCTGTTCCTCCATCAAAGGACATGCCTGCGACGGCGGTAAGACGTGTCGAAGTGGTTCACGGTGCATACAAAGTGGGTATGGGTGGTTCTGGCGACAGCCACACTGAGGCGCGCGTGCATCGATTCTTCTCCATCCTATATAAAGAGGCTTATACGCGTGGTAAGTCGCATAATACAAATTTCAGTACCACCACTCTTCACCACTTTACCTGAAAGGTCGTCAGCCGGAACCCCTTCCGCCTAGACTGTGGTCAGATCCCTAACTTAGCTCGACCACGGAGGTTCACTCCAACGACGCGGATTGCGTGTGCGTGCCCGGTGTCCCTGGTTACCCTGATGACAAATCGGGCGCCGCTCCTCATCCGGAAACAACGAGCCGCGACAACATGACGCTTAGGAAGAACTCGGCGCACTGGCCGGAGATAGGGCCAAAATTGTTGAACAAACAGCAGCAGCCGCGAGCGCCGAACGGCCGAAAGCACCGTACAGCGGCCTGCATGGCTGAATTCTGTCAAAGTCGCGTGATTTCTCTCCTTCAATTGCCGGCCTGAGAGGAGACTCTCTCATTGCACAAGCGAGAGGACTTACAGAGGAAGCCCCTCCAATGACATGACCCGAGCACAATCGAGGCGGATCGCAATCGGCCAAGGCTGAGGCTATTCTCCGAGACCCTCTAACCCCTCGTGTGCTCTCAGACGCGAGCAACGAACAACCAACCCGACTGACCATCCCCAACAACAACACAGCCTCCACCAATACACGCGATACTTGGAGTGGGAATGGAAATCTGGCCGCGCCTTAACACGGGTCAACGGTCTAACTCCACGTCAGGTCGTCGGACGACCATCACGTAGCTCCAAGGCTTCAAGAATTCAACAACTTCCTTTCTCCGGAACCGGCGGGAACTTCAAGGTTGCAGTTCAAGACAAGGTCAATTGTTCGCCATCAAGCAAGCAAGAGCGAGAGAATCGCTCGAGCCTATATCAGCAGCTACATATACATTCGATTGACAAGTGGCTGTGGCGCGGACATCCCAACCACACTTTTCGCATGACATGAAGCGCCACGCAAGCCTCTATGGATGGGATGACTCATCCGAAGCCGCAGACTACGATCACATGCACGCACGAGCCAACGAATATATAAATGTGGAATGTGCGAAAGCAAGCTCGGGGCCTAGGAAACAATAGCACAGATCGACCGCGAGCGAAGCAGCGACAAAGCACCCCAAGAGCAGCCCAGAGGGACCGAGAGGCCCATGCAATCGATCCCATGATCTCACGAAGAGGTACGTGGCCGCCACCAAGCCAAAGAAGAGGACCCCTGTCTCTCACCTTCCACAGACTTCCACCGCATTTGCATTTCACTGCACATTTGGATACGCGAGGGACCGGCCTCCTGCCATTTCCCACTGCGTAGCCGAACGCCGTCCCCATCGACGGACACGGAGACATAGGACCCGAAGCCACCGCACCGCACCGCACCGAGAGATCGATCAACACCCGGAGCGGCACCGATCTCGGGGGCGCAGGCGCGAGGATCAAGGCACAGAACGAACGTCACACCGGCACGGAAGAGGAAACCAACAATACCGAGGCGAGGCGAGATCAACATTATGACCGACCAGGAGACTCCTAACGGGCCTGGACAAGACCAGATCCTAGCCGGGGCCGTCCAACGCGCTGCTACGTGTAGCTAAGCGACCTGATACTGAATCACTTTCTTTAACGGAGAAGGAGGAGAAGGTTGTCACTAATACGACGACGCCTGCCTCATTAAAGGTAATAGCAAATTACACCATTCACGTATATTTGTTCGACACAGTATTCTAACATCATTCGCTCGATCACCGGTGATCATCACGCGACTGTCATTACGAGAGCTATGACAGTACATTTATGACTTCCGGTTTAATTGGGCACGTTCACGACGGACAGCAGATCCGCTAGCCACTGCCTGGGAGAGGCCGCCAGAGGACCGACAAAGTTCGTGGTGGTGTCGACTCCATCATCCTACAAGCGCATTTTGGACGATCACACCTATTACGAAAGGTTGTCTCAACCTTCCACCAAAAGATAAAGTTCCTGGAGGATAACAGAGTGAGTGAGGTCAAAGGCAACCAGATAGTTGCATGAAAGTGCTATTCAGAAAGCCACCTAAGCGCCTCAATCGAGGTACCACGCCCATAACCTAACCGAAACCTCCCACTGAACTTATGATGAAAAGGAGGAAGTTCAGATCCATCCGACCCGGTCGGAGGCCACCACATTCATTACGGCCGATGAGGAGGAGCTGATCCAATGCCTCCAACGAAATCATGATATATTCTTTCCGTCCGCCTATAGGTTGCAGACCGCCCTCCCCTGGAGTGGCATGTCCGACTAAGGTCGACGCACCGAAGCGAAAGAAGCACGTCCGAATCGGAAGAGATGCCAATCTTCAAGTAGGCCGAACTTGAGCCCCAGGCCACGCAGAGTCGGCGGGAGATCGGTAACGGGCTATCGTGCGGGCGTGCGGGACGGCTCCAGTGGAGGGTCGTTCGGCTCCTGGGATTTTATCTTATCCGGATCGATCAGTGGACACTGGTGGTCACCACCAACACGGTCAGCAGTTGGCCAGAACGGGCCGATCAGTGCCGCTCGATATTAAGAGCATCAGATCATACAAACCGACCACATTACAAAGCCGGCCACCTGAAGATGTGGGCCAACGCTGATGAACAAGGTGTTCAGCGGAACTGAATGCGGAAGTTTGTTTGATTTGGTGACATTATTCTTTCAAACCCCCAGCGCCGATCTTTTCAAGGATATGGAAGAAACCTTCCGAACGCTATGCAAATATGGAGTCAAGCTAAATCCTCAAAAGTGCCTGTTCGGAGCAAAAGGAGGAGGGGGATCGAAGCAAATCCCAACAAGGTGAAAGCACTGCAAGGACATGCCGCCCCTAAGAAATACAAGAGAAGTGCAAAGGTTCGACGACTTACTAATTGCTTTATCCATTCTCCTCCGGCACATGACCGAGCCTTATTCAAGATCCCTCAGGCTACTAAGTTCAGGGATGAAGAGGAGATGACCGAGCATTTGAAGAATCAAGACATATCTAAAAACACACGCAACCCAGGTGGGCGCCAATCGGAGAAGCGTATCATCAGATATCTCGTCCTAGTCGAGAAGTCAGGATCGATGTGAGCGCGCAAGACTTGTGCGGTGAACTGTATTTTCTAAGCCACATTTTAAAAGATGCTGAACTGTCGCTACCTCATCGCTCATCGTAGTTCTAGCTTTGGTTCTAGCCGCGCTACGCTTTCATGAATCGTGATGGCTCCACCATCATTGTCGGTAAGAATAATCAATCCATGTCAAGTCCGACGGCTTATCAACGACGGTTGACATGAATTTGATATCACATCAGCCTCACCATGGAAAGCCCAACTTGGTGATTTTGTGTAAGTCGAAAGACCGGATGGAAGCTATGTGTGAAAATATATGTGGATGGATCCTCCACCAGGCAGGGTAGTACTCTCACCTCAAGAGGAAAAGATGCACTTATCCGTCCCGGTTAGATTACAAAGTGACTTACAATGAATGACAAACGAGGCCCTTATATAGCCGGATTATTGCGGGATCGCACAGCATGACACTTTATTATCCACAGATTACGCTCTGCATCTTTCGCTGCACCTTTGAAAATCCCAGCTTGTTTCCGAGGCCTTTCAAAACTCAAAGCTACCGAGAGGTGTTTATTCTAAGATTCCCAACGGAAGAACAGCGATGAGTTAGCCAAAACCGAGTTCAATATACCTACCATTGGCGACAACCAATTGAAAAAAGCTGGCTGCCGCCGCGGTGTAGTCGTCGACTGGGCAAGGCCTCACACGCTTCAAGCGCGACTGAGGACACCTATTATAGAATTCTCCTGGGCACACACCATCCGGAATATATGCACCATCCGTAGAGAGGCGGAGCCGCGGCCATCGGAGATCGCTCAGCGCCGTCCTCTCTCGGAATAAGTTTCTGAGGTACCATCATCAAGGTCAACATGCGATCATGCTGCAAACAAGTTTTATTTTTTAAACACTAAAAATAAAACCTTCTGACACTGCTGCCTTCAGAGATCGAGTCTGCCTGGTATCACTTTTTCATGCTCTGACCAGTCCAGGAGAGGCATCAACCGTTTCATGTCCGCTCGATCAATGGGAATGGATATTGTGGGTCCATTCCGACAAGACGACTACGGTGTGTGACTTCTCCAAGGTGGAGTAGGCCGAGACCAGTTAACCAACAAATGGTTAAAAATTCATCTGGCAACACATCATCTGTCGGTTCGGCCTCCCTCGCCGACTAGTGTCCCGGCACGGCAATCGAGCTCGACGAAGATGTTAGAGGATTGTGCAGCCACAATTGCTACGGCCTACTAGATCGAGCAACATTTCACATCAAGTAGCCTATCTCATTAATCGCCAACCGAAAGATCTTCAGATCATTACCTGCCTACTAACCATTTGGAGGAAGGGCAGTGCGATGAAGGCGTTTGGGGCCATCCAACGAACGACAGCCAGAAGTCTGGAATTTCACTGCCCATTACGGGTGGCGGTCACATCTTGTCGCCTACGCATCTGAGCTCTTTGCCATTCCCGTAAGATCGACAGTTTATAACATATAATACGTGGGTACGGCGGACTTAGGAACAGAGCGAGGCGCCTCTGTTTCACGATGGCCTGATGATAGCGGTCTCCGTCGCTGATGGCATACCGCATAGGCAAAACTACAAACAGGAAACCGTAAGCCATTACACATTCCTGCAGAGGCGGCGACTTCCCAAAGTCCTCCGTGCCGGTAAGACGAAGAAGGTCCGCGCGTCGTTGTCGTCCCGGAAGACGTCTGGCATATGGGATCCAAAATCTGGAAGATGAAAATCAACCGGAGGACATCCGGAGGAGAGGGAATGGAGATGATAGGCAGGCGCTAACACCCACCTCCCTTTCACATCCATCGATAGACCGGAAGCGCGAGGTGTACTCCACATTCCGATCATCAAATACAGCAAATGTATCATCAAAGATCACCATGTGTACATTATTAAACGGCACCGAGGTATATGCCGTGGCGGTTCAATGCCGAGCAGTCTGAATCAAGCAAATCGTCTGTGACAGCATGCCGAGCGAGAAAATAAGGCATTAAATTCATCCAAGCCGATACCTAGCGGGGGAAGCTTTAATCATGAGGCTGCTGCCAGAATCAAGTCCATCCGCACAGTGTAATGTTACTCTGCCTATAAATGTGATGCTCGATAAAGACCATTCGAGCTGCGAATCGCCGAGGAAGCTATTGAAGGAAGGAAAGCAAACTCCAAGCACTGTGACAGGAGAGAGGTTGTTATGTGATTGCCCACGCTCGTATATTGCGGATAAGCCGCTTGATGCAGACCAGCCTGGCCTTAAGGGATAAAACACGATGCTGTTGTTCGAGTGAGCAACCGACCCACTGTAACGCCGACCGGAGACCACTACCAACTAGCTCGTCCGTGAGCTCCAATTTATCGAGAGAGGGGACCGAGCATAAATAGGGAGGTTATTGCTAACCGGGAACTTTTAGGCCAGTAATCTTGCAGGCTCGCGTCCTGCTGCCTATAGTTCGAGAGCCGCCGCGCCTATAATAGGCAGGCGACGAGACCTGCTGTTGTAGTTCAGGCATCCATCAAGCGGGCCGTCGTGTCTGTGGTGTCCGATACATGAACGGCCGCTGAGTGCCTCCAGGCGGAACGGCCATAAACGAGCTGCGATCGCCCCGCCTAACAAAACGCCAATCTGATATATCGGGGTCCGCATATCGATATATATACAGCGCGCAAGTCGTTAATATAACATCGAGACGTCGGCGAGACGCAAAATCGGCGCTCACCGGCATATAATATCCGAGCCTAACACGCCAGGTTGACCTACCGTACAGGACCAGATTTAATATCGGTCAGGCGCCTATATACGACCCGCCATAAAGACAGCGCGCTTGCGCTATAATCGCGAGCGGCATATCCATCCGTGCATCGTTACGCTGACTAAATCGAGATCGCCGCGAGGTCTACCGACCGCTATATAATCGGCGCAAGCCGGCCCGATATACCGGGTCGTTAAAATCGGACTCGATGTAAATCCGCGTGCCCGACGACGTGGAGCCGCCGCTATATCAGTACGCCAGCCAGCCCCGCTGATGCGAGTAGGCCGCTGGCGGCCCAAAAGCGGTTGTAATCCGCGAGAGAGAGGCAGGCCGCGGAGCGCCTATACATGCCGAGTAGGCGCTGCTATAAGAGACCGCTGGGCTACAAGCGCCATCCGGCGCGGAGTAGTAAGATGGTTAATCGACTATTATTAATGCACAAGTGAAAATTTCTCTGCGCTAAAATAGGAAGGCAGAAGATTGTCTAATATACAAGCCAAAGTCAGTCATTTGGGACCGTGAGGCGGGGTTCAAAGTTAAGTGCGCTCTCGCACACCAACATCATCAAAGAGAGGATGTGATGGCCCATCACGCCCACCATCAGCTCGCCATGATCCTCATCGGGATGGTGTCACGGGTGGTCTTACCAGAAACCGACACGCACACGGAACGTCGAAGATATCTTGTCGACTTCTCTATTCTTGCTCTGACTTCTCCGACGTCCGAGGTCGAGCGAGAACCTCACTGAATCTCGCTCGAACGCTCACCCCTCTTCTGATACGCCTCTTGAGCCGGATGCCCGGCCGGCGCTGTGGATCAACCACTGAATTGGCCTCTTTGGCACAAGCAATGGGCGCTTTCTCGGTGTGACTGCGCTGGTCAAGAGAGCAGCGCCCGAGAGATTTTGGAGCGTGAGGCCCCGATTATCGGTGGACCAGGTCCTTATGGTTATCGCCGGACCCCTTCGATCTCCTGTCTGCATTGTTTGTCTAGATTGTTTTCAACGCATGCTATCGCGCCGATCGCCAGCATCGCCAGCTCTGCTTGCCGCTATTTAGTGCCGTAGTTGTTTGATTTCTTGGCTTTCCGTCGGGAGTTTCCGCCACCCGCATCCTTGTGTGAGTCCTCCTCTACGCCGGCGATCGACGGATCCTAAGCGACTGCCTTCCACCTGCCGCACGTTAAAACTTCATGAAGAGAAAAAGGAGGCTGACTTTAGATGTACTTTGTTCGCACGTCAGCGAAATTACCGGCCGAGTCACTTGCCCATCAAGCGGACCCGTCGATTCGATTGATCCATCGGAGTCAGCGTGTATCAGAAACACATCTGATCTGAAAAGCTGGCTGCATGTACGCCCATGGGTACTCAACGCGAAGGCGCTTTTAAGCTAGACTCGCTGCCCCGACGAGTGGCCTTGACACAGAGCCAAGAGAAGAGGTGGGCTAGCTCGCTCTTAAACAAAGTCACGACCGTCGAGTCCTCCTCTGCACTTCCAAGACCGGGCGACGGATACAGCACAAGCCCTCTGCCCCTGGAATCCCGGGTGAGAAGGGAGGGTACTCGGCGGAATCTCTGGACCGCATGCTACCCACGCGATTGCCGGTTGGTGCTCATGTCGGTGAAGCTCCCGGAGGGCTTCCGAAAGAACACATCTGCAGCCCCACTCAACTCGCCTTTTTCACCTAGGTTCTGTTGCATTGGGCCTCGGAGCGCGGGCATCAAGGGGGGCCTCTTCCGGGGCTGGACCTTGGGTAGACGTGTATCTCACGGCTAAGGAGCTCCGGACCTCCCTGCCGCTCCTCGCCCACCGCCGAAAGCGGCCTTCCGAGGGGCCCTTCTTCGCTTGCTTCCTGGCGGTACCACAACAGGAATGCTTAGCCAACAAGTTCAGGAGGGGGAGATAGGGTATCAGCCACTTGCTATAAGGCACAGCGGGTGGTGGTGCATAGATGACAAAAGCCGAATATTATTGTCCCAGAGCCGCATCTTCTCACACGCCATCTTGTCAGTCGGACCATCAAGCTGTTCGGTCGTCCATGCCACACCAGACTTCACAGGCACCTCTTAAATGCCAGTCCGGCCCAATGCCATACGCCCCGCCCCAGGCCTTGAAGCCGTATAATGAAAAATGCCCTTCCAAATTGTGTGAGCCGCATCGGCCATTATTATTATGAAAGGCCATGATTACGGCATCCTAGATTGAAACAAACTGCTTGGGTATAGAAGAAGATTTAAGGGAATGCCGCTAATGAACTCAGCCACTTGAATAAAAAAACGGAATCTAATAGAATTGGGACCTCATTGCCAGCGGATTGCAAACTCTAAGAAAAAATTTGTGAGGAGGCGTTCCCGCGGGGAAGGTGATTCACGATGGTTGAACCGAACACTTGGTGCGGCAGGTGGCCGGAACCTCCAAGTCTAACATCGTCGCAGAGCCGACACGTTCCAGTCCAGTGTACCAAAGCACGCGACGCCAGGTAATCGCCGGATCATGAGAGGATGAGAAGAAGATGGTTCTGATGCGGCGGAGCGGCGATCAGACGACAAGGGATGATTGTAAAGGAATCGCGCTGAGAAAGGATCTACAAACGGGGAGATGATGGGAAGTTCTTGGTGCTCGCTTGTCAAAATCTGAGCACAAAGTCCGAACGAGGGACGATAGCGCGGTGTCTCGACAAAGATCGAAGCAGACGCGGCGAAGCGAAAAGGGTCTTATATTCTTGTCAGCGAAAGTGCGGGTGTCTCATCCATCGATATCTCAGCTGTTTGTCATACTCCAGCGGAAGCCCATCGGCCACATTATCACGAAGCGTCGGAAGTGCACAGTGTCGCGCGCGAACCTTCGGTACGTGTCACCGGTTCCATCACCCGGAGAAAGCGCGGATGGGGTGGGACATCGATTCCGAAAGAAAGACATGGATGGACGTAGGGCCAACGAAGTCCGCTACCTGATCGAGCATGATGGGGAGCTTATGACGAAGGCAATGATCGTTGTTCCAGATCAGATCGTCTGTCCGGTCCGTCCAATACTGCCACGTCGACTTCGACTCACTCAGACTCTAGAAAGGAAGGCAAGTGATCCGGCGGTAATGGTCGGAAACTAAGAGAACACGGTCAGTCACGGAGTGTTGTCGTGAAAGTTGCCAGTCCAAGTTATATTGAGTATAGTAAACCGTAGCTAGGGGAGACCAGGTTCCGTTCACGAGTTAGACCTCAACACAAAGTGTGTGTATGACCAACCTGAGAGTGCCCCCGGGCCAGTGACGACGGCCCTTGCCCGGCCGAATCCATGGGCTCGCCCGCCACACGACGGCCCGTAAGAGACGACTGGCGGCGTACAGCGATCGATAACGGCTAATGCCAGTCTTTATGTCGACAAGAGTCTCGCCGTCGCCGAGCGACACATAAAGTAAGCGTGTCGCCCGAGTGTGGACGTGTTATACGGTTGTTGTTCATACCGTGCGGCACTGCATTCTTCGGTGGTAGCGCTCTTTCTCCATCCTATATGTAAAGAGGATTTCACCGAGGCAG
Organism: Zingiber officinale; assembly: GCF_018446385.1. Taxonomy (NCBI): domain Eukaryota; kingdom Viridiplantae; phylum Streptophyta; class Magnoliopsida; order Zingiberales; family Zingiberaceae; genus Zingiber; species Zingiber officinale. Next base: position 124,533 of record NW_024589928.1, on the reverse strand, counting down.
TCGTAGAGAGATGCGCATAATACAAATCCCTCCACCTTTACTTACCTGAAGACTAGGTCACGTGTCGCCGAACCCTTCCGGAACCCCTTCTTCCCTCCGGCCAATTTCTGGGCAGTCTTGGTGATCGCCTGTAGGATTGTTCGACCAACCACTGGGAGGTTCACTCCAACTCCGACGATTGGGACGGATTGGTGTACGTCGCGCCTGCGTCCCTTTCCCAAAGCCAGATCATCTATATACCTAGAAAATACTTGGTTAATCCCTGAGGAACATACCGGTTCTAAAACCTATTTAATTTTAAAAATCGACTTAGCATTTCGTGAGGAAATTAAACAACTTTTTTTTTTGAGGAACTGTCTAAGAAATTGTTGCTCTAAAACGAGGGGCCTCCTTACCACTACAAAGTAGGTAGTGAAATGAAATGAACGAAGAGGTTTTACAAAATTCAATTTTTTGAACCATGTAATAATGCTATTACTTATCATTTTTAAAATTAAAATTTAAACTTAGATTGCCCAGAATTTTTTTTGCCTTATAATTTTTCTTAAAATTGACTTAGAATTGTTTCTTATGAATATTAACTTAGAATTTTTTTTTAGAAATTATTTTTGAATGTTGAGATAAGTTTCAAAACTTAAAATTTTTTTAACACTTATGACTGTTTTATCTGAAAAATGTTTTACTTAAATATTTTTCTTTCGAAAGAAAAATTCTGAAGAGTGTCTTTAAATTGAATTTTACTTAGACATTATTAAATATTTTACACTTAAAGTTTTTTTAATTTACCTTAGACGTATTTATAACCCCAATTTTTATGTGATCAAAGGGGGAGAAGTATGTTAAGTTTAGGGGGAGGTACTATAATTTTTCAATTGAAAAATACTTGGACTTATTTGAATATAAATTTTTTTAATCTTATACTGATATAGCTGTCTACCTTTTCCAAGGTGTGGTGTGATCAACAAGCCTGTTAGGTCCCCGATTTGTTTAACCTTGTGTCTCTGTGGTCTTAGCTTGGCGGCAGGGCGAGGCAGGCGAAGGCCGCTAGCTGAGCGAGAAGTAAGAGGAGACGGACACGAGGGTCGGGTTTCGCAGTTATGCGTCAGCGCAGTCCGAGGAAAGAGTACACGGATGAGGCGTGCGTGCGCGATGCCGACGAGAAACGCCGAGGAAGCACGAACCGAAGCGAGTGTTCCGGAGAGGTAGTTTCAGAATTGCCGAATAGTTCGAGCCCACTCGTCAGCGTCGTAGGCCGAACCACATCAGAGCGGGCAGGTCAGGTCGAAAAATCAACTTATGTGTCGACAGGGCGAGCGGATTTAGATCAGCGGCGCAGCGGACGATCCCGGCGGAGGACTTCGCGCCTGACGGGGAATCGGGTTTTTGACGCTCAAATTGTGGGATAAAATTTATCCCCCCTAAGTCATAACTTGAACCCGGCTTCCGACTCAGACCCTTTCAGCGCCCGACCAAGACTATGTTGTCCGGTCGGCTATGTGAACTACTTGTAATCCGTCTTTATTTTACGTCAGACTACGGAAGTACCCATGGAGAATCAATTAGTGTGCTGTGTGCTCGATTAGCAACTCGGTCGAATAAACCAAGTAATTCTCTCCGCTATTTTTCTTGCTTACCCTTTTAACAAGTTCTTTTAAGTTAGTTGAATATCCGAAGGTTTTGGTTTTATTTGTGAAATGATTCCTCCGCTCTTGCTTCCCTACAACAATACAATATCATCATCGCCCGGATAGTCGGACCTTTGAAAGTTATGTTGAATCCAGCGTCGGACTCCCCGACCATCAACGGACATTGCGAGGAGCCCTGCTCACGCGATAAAAGCCCGCCCACTTCACAAGATTTGGATTTTCACCGGCATCATCAGCAGCGCCGAGGCCTTATGGCGGGATTTTATTTATGCCAAGCCATGATATTTACAAGGCCGCTCGCCCACTCACTCAGATGAGGTGTATGCTCCACGGAGCGATTACTTAGACAGGAAGTGAGATAGATGAGGCGGGCTAGTCCCTTATAAGCGGCTTAGGTCTTCCTTGCCTTCATGCATGCGGCCACATTCTCGACGGTATTCTGCCAGCAGCCACTTTTACTGACAGCTTAACAACGACGAAATTAACACTCTTGACGCAGACAGCCTTTGAAAACCGAGCCGACTGAGAGAGGTTATTGAAAACTCAACAGGTTATTATCCAAAAGCCGCTGACCTAGCCCGGCTCATCAAGACGCCTGTCGCGTTAGCAACATGACTCATGAGCAAGTTTACGCTGTGGCGTGCGCCGAGGCATCATGGAGTCGGATCGTCCCAGGTGGAGAGAGAACCACCGGCTCGTGGGGAGCCTACGTTACATCCTCGATCACACGACCTGCCATAAGGCGCCAGGCTTGCCAGTACACTCACACTTCCACATCAACTTCTATGAGGCTTTTCCACTTTTGAAATGGTTCTAAGACGCGCGCACATCCTTCAAGACGCGGTGCGTATCGAGGATTCGGTGGACGAGCAAGAAGTGCACCAAGGAAGTCACGGACGATCATTACATATCATACGACGCACGCTCTCGACGGCACTCGGACGTCGTGCCTTGCCACAATCACGTGCAACGGCCGCATACCTTAACTAAGAGATGGCAGTAGCCACGTCAGCCAACCAACAATGGGGAATGGACATGGCGCACCGGCTAGTGGCGTTATTTTTTAAAATGGTGAAGCCAGAAATTGCTAGATCAATCACGGTTTATCAATGGTCCGCGTCAGTTTAGCTGGTGCGGTCCTGTCAAGATTGCTGGGCCAAGATTCGACAAGACGCAGCCAAGACAAGGTGAAATTGCTCAATGTCCGTATATCGACTAAGAAAGCACTGGTCGTCATGTGTCCCAATGGTCTCACTAACGGGATTCTTCTGCGCGAATGCTCTTCAGCTCCATATGGGAGTAGCGATGTAGTGGGGAATGTGGCGCCCCGCCTACGGGCCATCCCGAATCAAAGGAAGGAGCGTGCCGTCACCACCCATCATGTATGTACGTAGTGACTAAGAAGCCTGTTTCCGTCGGAGTCCTCACTGATAATGATGGACAGACAGCGCTGGATGGTGGCGTCAAGAAGAGAGAAGAGAGAGCCAGAGGCCTAAGCGTCTGGGATTTCGGTATGCTGTCGGCAAACTGAACAATGGTCGGCGGTAGCGAACAATACGGATTCAAGCCCAGCTGACGGTATGAAAGAGAGTACCATACCAAGAAGAATCCTTGCCATCATCATCGATCATCAGTCACTATTTAGGAATATGCTGGATGATAGGCCGGAGAGCGCTGAATCATCTCTAGCCTTTATCGAGGAAGTCCATTGTAATTTTTTGTGTGTATGCTAGCTTATCCTTCTAATCAAGTGAAGCAAAATGATTCAAAGGATGGTCAATCAATCTGTTCGATCTGAATTCGGCCTGCTTGGTGTTAAAGTGTGGAGGCCTGGGTCAGCACTCGAGCGTTAAATATCGAGAATACCTCGAGAACTCTCCGGAGAGCTCTCCGGATCGCTGGCCCGACGTTAAAGACGAGCGTTAAATATCGAGCACCCTAAACTCCGGGCAGCTGCTACAGTAGCCGACCAATATTTAGCAACAAATACGACGATAAAGCCAGCTCGCATCGGGAGGAGGCTATGCCTATAAACCCCCTCGAGTGGAAAGACCGGAGCCGACGGAGTTATTGAGAGCGCCGCAAATATGCCGCCCGTTAAATGATTGAGGATGCTAAGGGCACCCTCCAGCGTCTGAAGGCGGAACCGTTTATCAGGTAGTAGGCGGCAGTCTATGAAAGCTGGCGTAGCATAAACCTTCCGCCGGAGTGCACGTATCGGCAGCCAAGCTCATCGATATCCAATGAAGGCGGAGATGTGCCGTCCGGGGTCATATACGCGCGATGCTCATCAGCAAAAAGCCTTCCAAGTAAGAGGTAAAGTAAAATATGATTAATGAAGAGCGAGGGAATGACGGTTCCCAGCGCACGACCGTGTTAACATTGTGTTTACTCGTAGCAAGATATACTGCATAATAATCTTCCCGTTTATAATCTTTCACTTCATATAAAAACAAATTTATTACCAAATCGGAATGAGCAGAGTCGATATATTACGAGCACGAGATGAAAGGATAGATAAAAACACTCCACATAAAATCAAGAATCGAGCTTATCCCTGTCTACCTGTTGCGGGGATGGGGGGTAGCCGTGGGAAGGTGCCTTTTTCTCCACGCGCCGATGACCCTTCTCAGTGGAAATCTTTCTGTCTCTGGAATTTTCCCCATCCCCGGCCCCGGAGTGCTGCAGGCGGACAAATGCCTTTCTTACTGGGGCTGCGACTCCCATCCATGATACACTTTGGTGTGGTAGCGCCCCGAAGCATCCGCCTGCATGGAGATCCTCAAGTCTCAAGTCTTTTGATGCACGTCCGGGCTCTCCTCCTCGCCCGATCCAGCTCCTCAGATCCTGTCGTAAGGGTCGTGTGACGTGCTGCTCCCACCCACATTGTGTCCATGTGCCGATGGCCTTGTTCTTAGAGTCTTGTCTTGATCTCTTTATCCCATTGTTTTGTCACATGTCGCGGCCTGTAGGCGAGCTGCCACCGCTCAGTTTTCCAAAGCAAAGCTTGCCTCCTTGCCAACCGGATGCTCTAAGCGATAGTTGCTCTGAAGTTATTTGCCCGGTCTCGCGCCTCGACCGAACCGCCGCAAATTTATCTAACTGCGATTAAAGCTAAATAAAAAATATCGATTCTCGCGAAAAGGCACTTGGGATTAGTCAGGCAGTCGCTGCCTGTTCTGTACCATCTAGCTACCGCCATCATGACACGTATCGTTGCTCCTCCCAAACTTTCGACGGCGGCCGCCGTTATATTGGTGGGGGTGATACTGTGATCAACGATGGCGGGAAATCGAACTACTCCTCGCGATCTCCGGGGAACACCACCCAGATCTCCTGAGGCGGGACGTCGTCGCCGTGCGCCGTGCTGCTCCTCCAAGCTTGTGCGCGAAGGAGGCTCCGAAACAACCGGAGTGACCTGGAGTGGCCTGAAGACCGCGTCAAGAGCCGTGTGCTACCGCTCGAAGACGCGGAGGGTGATCGACCGCGACTCAGGATGGCGCAGCCAGTTGAAGAAGGAAGTGCTGTCCAGCAGGTGCCTCAGGCGGCCTTCCTCCCCGACATTGCCTCGCAGAATATGGCCTGATACGGCCCCTGACGGAGACTGAAGCAACTTCCTCGAAGCCCGAGTTCAGCAGTCAGCAAGGGCCCAAGGCTCTACCGCGTTCGTCCTTCACTACCAATCAACCAAGCTTGAACTGGTGCCTGCCACTTAGCACTAAAAATAGACCGTGATTAGATACAGTAACAAAGAAAGAAGGAATCGAACGTCACGATGAAAGCTCTTGGACAGCCAACATACACATTACCATTATTAGGAGATGCTCGTAGCTGTGTGGGTGGCTCTTAAACAGCAGCTCATCATTTGCCATTCAATACTGGATCGATGGTACGATCTGCATCTCCGGCTTGCGAACTGTAGCCACTTCGTCGGGGATACCTCTACTACCGAGACGATAGAAATGCCTTCCGATGCTATTGATAGATACGTTCGGTAACACAGTAACAGATGCAAACATTTGAAATATAAGGTCCCCCATTGTTTCAGTAGAAAATAGGAAGATTTCGGGGTCCAAGGATATATGTTCAATTTGAAAGGATTATTAACGTCGAATTGAACGGACAACAATTGAGTCGACCATAATCATCCGCGAGAGTGGTTGCATATCGAGGATGAACGGGAGAAAGATGCGGGCCAAAAATTCGATCTAAGCAAATGCGTGTATGGTGGTGGGTTGCCGGGCATTAGCCATTCAAAGCCGAATTAGCGTCGGAAGGGACACTATCTCATTGGTGGTACGGAATCACGGAATAACAATACACATCACCAGAGGGCTCTTCATCGAATCGGCGTCTAGTCTAGACCGGAATAGGCGCCGCTTCGTAGCGGCGTGGAAATTACACTCTGCCATGGTCGACATAAGATATCTCATTCGATATAAAACTAAGAGAAATCGTGTGAGGTGGGGCAGCAGCATAGGGGAAAGCTGGGGAGCCGGGGAGGTGGGAGGTGAGCTTACGCGGGTACAAGAAAGATCGAGAAGGAAGAAGAGAAGATGCCGTTGCTTTATGTTTTGAGAATAAGGATCTTTTGGGACAAGAGAGCGAAGTGACAGTCAAAGGAAGAAGAATGTGGGCGAAGGTCCTTATAGGGTTGGGGCAAGGCTGGATTAGGTCAAAGAACAAGGTGGCCATGATGGTCGGGCCGCTCATCGCCGCTCAATCGACGGAGCCATCGGCTATGCCCGTGGCAGATATGACTTTAATCGGAATACTTGTAACCGCACGCCGTGTTCGACCGATTTGCTCCGCCACGCAGTACAGACTAAGGACGCGATATCGGACATGCAGATTTGTCGAAGAGGCAGACAATACCGCGAAGCAAATGAGGTATTGCATCAATGCTTTGCCGGCAACCGACAATTGCCGAGGATCATGGTAAAAGAGCACTGGCATTCCACGCCAATACCAATATTACTGACTAGAGGATACCGGCTGTCGGATACCCGCACGGTCCGGCCTAGCGGACTCGACTAGACTGCGGGGCAAGGCATCCTCCGTCCGTGTGTGGTGAGAACACCTATGGACCAAGGTCGATCAGCGTCAAGATACTGAAGAAGAAGGGCAGGCAGACAGGGCGGTGCGAGCCCAAGGTGAGGTACATAAGTAAACATGGCAAGCGTCGCCTGCGAACGACGATACGATATACGCGGGAGGCGGGCAGGTGGATCAGGTCAACTTCGACACCGGTTGAATACAATAGTAATGCTAGCTAGTGATAGTCCCGAGCGTACAAGTTGGTGTACTATTTAAGTCCGGGTCTATGGCGCATTACACGTTCACACTACCGAGAATCCTCCCATCCGATGTGACTGCTTAATGGTCAAGAACATGTTCATAGGCCTAGAGGCCATGTTATGCCCAGACGTTAAGTACGTCTCGACACCATCGTTGTTGGCGTTCGGTAGATAGGCCGAGAGATGATATGCACAAGTCGTCATTGCCATAGTACCCACCTCGATTAGTGTGCTCGTGCGTGTCTGAGTGTGATGCACCTTTACACCCATTAGTGTGCACGTACACCCTCCAAGTGTACTCTGAGACTTCGTCGGCCAGGCCATCGGACTGGTCACGGTGTACACCACCCGGAGCGACTCAAACCATACTTTTTGTTGGCGAACTGTCGCTTTCGGAGGTCAGGGCGGCCCGGCTCGTGCATCTCTTCCACACGGTGGCGGGCCGCAATCGTGTCACCGTCAATTGCATCCAAGCTTCGTGATTTAATCAGATCACCATCGAGGATCACCCATCATCACCTATTTTTATTCATATTTTAGTCATGCCGCATGCCGCCATACATACATGTAGTTATAAACTTTTATCATGTAGTTTCTTTTTGAAATATATTGCCATGCATCATCATGCATTATTTTATCTCCTTGTAAATTAAGGACAAATGATATTTAGTAAGTACATTGTCATCCTTGTGGATGTTTTACAACTCAAATAGATACTCATCACAACCAAAGTCTCACTACATTCTCATCTAAAGAATTATAAGGTGTAGTACATAGATGACAAGAGAAGGATGAACAAAACTGGATGTGATTTGGTGCATTCTCTTGAGATCACACATAGTTAGTGTGTTTTCATTCATCGATAAGCTAACATAAATTGCAGGCAGAACATGGTTAAAGTTGCAAGATTTATAAATATACAAGGTAATATATCATGAACATAAACTTGGAATAACTTGAACTAACAGTTTTTGTGCACAGTTGCAAGTTTTCAAGTTAGTAGAAAATATGAAAATATGAAGTAATGAAATAAAAATTATTTCCATGATATATATGCCCCAAATAATGTCTACAACGATCTACGATTTTAAGATTATGGATTTTTGGTAGATTCTGTTTAGATTTTTAGGGTTGATGGGATTCATCATTACCGATCGATCGACAGGGATCGGCGATTCGATCGCAATCGGCTCGAATCATGAGCTCGCCGGCTCCGGATCCGCAGAAGCTCCACCATCACTGCGATCCCTTCGTCATCGATCTCGACTGACATTCAAGATTCAATCAAGCGGAACCGGTAAGCAGTCGGACTCGACTGGGACTGACTCTCGCCGATTGCTGGTTGCGATCAAAGTACGATTTCAACATTTTTCGACCATCTTTAGTTTGGGTAACACCTAACCCCTCAAAAATATATTTGTATACATAAAGAGTGTTGAAAACAAGGATGGATTGATTAAGGAAGACTAAGTAGAGGTTAGGTTGAGGTTTAGTTTCATTATTGAATTATGAACCTCGAAACTTCTAATTTTGGGTTTCCTAAAGGTTTAGGATTCCAAGTCACTGCTTGGAAGTAATCGCATGTCAGGTAAGTTTCGCGTAGTTTCGTGCAGTACTAAATGAAAATACTTTAATCTCTGGATAGACACTTTCATTCTCATGTCTCAAGGTTCAAGGTCACATGCATTGAAATAATAAGGAGTAAATCTTCTGAAGGCTCATCAAGGACGAGCATTTAATGATTGAAGATATGAGTTGAAACACTTGAAGTAGCAAAAGCAACAAGTTGTTGTCTAAAGATGTTTGATCTGTTTGTGCGATGTAGGGAAAGGTTTAGGGTTTATGTTGTTAGTCTTTAGTTAGGAGTTAAGTTAAGCCCCTGGGGAGGGAGAAATGGGGTCTTTAATACTTCATTAGAATGGCATGTTGGATAGAGCCTGAGCCTAACAACGATGTGTTTGTCGAACAAAAGGAGATTGCATTGTCACAGGTTGCATCAGCGTCGTGCACGATACAAGGAATCGAGGTTGTTGAGAATTCAAGCTCGTTTCGTGTTTCTTGAAGCTCGAGTTTGACTACATGGTTTCACAACGTGGTCGGGGAAGATGTTTATAAGCGAGAAAAGAGAATCAATTATGTGTCAACTCCGAGGTCGATGACTGACGAATATCGGGAAAATTGTGAGAAACCGTAGTAGGCCGAGACTGAGTGGCAATGTTAGGACCTTACGTGGTGACCCAGCAGATGCTAGCTAGCAGATGAGTCGCAGGATGGAAAGACCCAGTGAGCAACCCCCCGGAAAGGCTGAAAGACCTAGTGAGAAACGTGACGAAACTGTATAGCGGAAGGCACCGGAAGACTCCAGGACCTGGAAGGCGCCAAATCCTGAGGCTGCTGGTCGTAAGTAAAAGACTCCACGTGAAGAGCGGAAAAAAAGTGGCGTGAGGAAACAGCTGATGAGCGTAGCTAACCTAGCCGTATCCTGAGTACCCGTGAGCTGAAAGGTGCGCTAGGGAACTGCTGAGCACAGGAGTCAGGGTGTCAGCTACTGGAGGGGCTAGTGAACTGAGGGCTGAAGCGAGGGTGGCCACGCCACAAGGAAATCCAGCTACGTGACGATGACATACATCAATAGGTTGGTAGATAGACAATAGGATACAGAAAGTCAGTCCAGTCAGTGGGTCGGTCAAAGATGTGGGACACTGGTGAGGGTGGTCCCGTCGACGCACTGGGCTATGGTATCGATGAACCAGTCATGGTTGACAGAGATTGTAGAGCTTAGGACTTTTGGGAGACTTCGGGATTAACAGTGCTTCCCGGATAAGCCAAGTATTCGGTCAGAATTCGACGCCCCAAGTCTCGGCATGACAATCGATCGGACAGCAGCGCAATCAAGGCTATAGTCATCGAAGAGGTCATGATCACGCGCATGGGTCATATCATTGGATTCAGCCGCCGGCATGAGAAGACTCGGTAATTCGGATAGGTCCGTCCGGGAGAAGCCGCTCTGGACCGCAATCCGATTCGACCAGACCGTTAGATCTGACTGCAATCACTTGCGGAGCCGTCCGATTCCAACGCAAAGCAGCGATCGACTCCCCGATTGAAGAGCCTTGGACCGCCTTCCTATCTCAACCTTCCAAAATCGCCGACGAAGTTTGCTGCGATTCAGATCAACGTTAGCCACTCAAAGCAAGGTTAGTTAGTTAGGCTTATCCATTATGACCTCCTAAGTGCTGTATTCTTCTTCTTTCTGTGTTCATTCGTACTTTTAAAGCTGGTATTCATAAGAGAGTCATTATGTCATGCGAGATCCTTGGATTAGTCACCTTTGAGAGGTGGATACCAAGTAAATTCTTAGTGTTAGCATTGTGTTTGTTATCTTTGTATTTTCCGCTGCACATCTTTGAAGAAACAAGCAACGAAGAGCACGATGAGCGCACTGAGCTATTCACCCCCCCTCTAGCTACATAATCGGTCCCAACAGAGAGAAGCCGCTACAAATTATCGAAGAAAGAACAATCCTTTTCTGATGGACTCAATTCTACAACCAAAAATATATGTTAATACTTTATTTTATATAAATTAAACATTACAAAAACTAAAATAACTCTAATAAATTTTCCTCAACTGTCATTGTAGACCCAGCAGGCCGAAACCAATCTTAAGGACAAATCAACACTTGAACGATTCTAGGAGTTCAAGAACTCCTAAAATAAACTAATACCCTACCTTCAGTGCTAAATGCTGATTCTAAGGCTACAGTAGAAATTGGTATTGCAAGTAATTCACAAGCCATTTCAGAAAGTATAGGAAATCTTGTCTTGTTATTCCTCCACCAAGATAAGATATCAAACCCTTTTGTATATGGATGGTCTGTCTTAACCAAATACCTTTGCAATTATGAAGTTGATTCAGTTACAACATTGACTTTCGATTTCTGATACTACATTTCCAATCAATGTTTGATATTTTCTCTTTTTCTTGCACAAACATGAACTTGAAGAAACAGAAGTTGATGATGAAGTTACCGAAGAATCTCCCGACCCGTACAATCTCTTATAATCATCATACATCTCCTCCATGGCTCGTTTTACACTATCAAATAAGGTTCCACCTATATCCTTCTCATACATATTTGTAAGCATGAAAGAAAGGTATCCCAACTTTCGTCTTGGATCCATAACAGCAGTCATAAAAATAACTTTGTTTATCTTCGATACATCCCCCCAATACTTGTCAAATTTCTCACCCATAGAATATGTCATTGCACTTGTGTTAAGATCAAGACTCTTCTTCAACTCTTTTATCAAACCATCAATTTCATTAATATAAGATACTAAATCATTTGAAGTGACATACTTGCTGGCAGAAACTTCATTAGTGACATGATAAAAACATTCCAAATAATCACACAAGTTCTTTGCATTAGCCCAATCCTCACTAGAAGGCACATTATGATCATCTTCTTTTAGAGATACTACCATATCACCATGCTTCTCAGCATAAGATTGAAAAACTCGAATATAATTTAAAGATGAGGAAAGCATAATGTATGCGGAGTTCCATCTAGTTGGAACATCCAAAGCAAGGTGCTTCTTGTACTCAATGTTTTCAAGTAAAGCTGTTTCTTTGAATTTTCCAATCCTAGCAGGAGACATTCTAATATACTTTATGGCTGCCCTTACATTCTCCACTGATTCATCTATTATTTTTAACTCATCTTTGATAATCAAATTCAGAATATGTGCTAAACACCTAACATGAGATATCTGCCCACCTAATATGCAATTGGGCCAATTCATAAATTTTCTTTTCAAATACAGAATTACTGTGTTATTTGAACTTGCATTGTTAACTGTCACGGTGAACACATTATTAATGCCCCAATCTAGCAAGCATTTATAAATCAATTCACCAATAACATTGCCTTTATGACTTGAGACAGGACAAAAATTCAAAATTCGCTTATGCATCTTAAAGTCAGTATAAATAAAATGGACAGTTAGGCACATATAACATTCCTTTTGTTTTGAAGTCCAAGTATCAGTCATCAAATAAATCCTACCACTTTCATTTTTAATAAACGACGTCAATTTATCATTTTCTTCCATATATAACTTATAACAATCCCTAGTAAGAGTAGACCGAGACGGAATAGAAAATGAAGGACAAGCCACACTCATTAAGTATTGAAAACCCTTACCCTCTACAAATCTAAAAGACAACTCATCTACTATGATCATATAAGAAACAACATTTTAATTGTGGTTTGATCGAATTTTCAAGCCAGTAAATTGACTTTTACTTTGCTAGACACCTTTAAGTCCTTTCTGTTGAGAGGATTGTTTGGACACTTAGGAATATGTTGCCTCAGAGAGTAGTGCCATTTTTACTTGGATCTGCATAGTAAACATAACTACAATGCAAACACCCTGCCCTTTGAATTCCATCATCTTTATTAATATAAGTTTCAAAATGCTCCCAGACGACTGAATGCTTCTTTCGAGAACCAACACTACCCCCAGCTCTTTTTCGTTTGTTCTTGATATCTTCAATCGATCGTGAGCCATAGCTGTCGTCACTCTCAATGTTCTTGTTAGAGTCTTCAGTTGCTATGGGGTCATTCTGTAATATATCGAGCACAATTAATTCTTCACGTTGCTTCTATTTTGAAGTCCAAGTTTCAAAAAGAGAAAACAACTTGTTCAATTCTTCTGCTACAGTGATAACGGGGCTACCTATGTGAGTGTGACTGCTTCTGTGCGCTCTGACGGAGTCAGTGACGATGACTGACGGTGCCATGGTGGCCTCTGTTTTGATGCGATTGGAGCTTCCGGTTCCTTTTGCTTGGAAGAAGGTCGAACCATCATCGACTACGTCGGCAACACAACATCATGCCAACACCGATCAATAGAGTAGCACAAGATGGCGGGGTGGCGAAGACTGCTCTTGGACAACGTTGGTGACTCGACGTCTACAGCGATGCCTACCAGTCGTCTAGGGCAAAAATCGAGAATTTGGACATAGTCGAGGAGAAACAGAGAGAAAGAGAGAGAGAGAAAAAAAAAAAAAAAAAGTGACGGGTCACGAGAGGAGTTTTGACTTGGGTTTTCTTTTAATTAGTTTGTATTGTTTTTTAAAAAAAAAAACCCAATAACTAGCCCACATCCCACTTACCTAGGCCCACCAATTCTCGGTTGGAATTGGTTAACCGACCGAACCAGTTCAATCGAGAAGAATATCAGTCGGTTAACTAGTTCCGCATAACCAACGGTAAACTAAAATTAACCCGAACTAATAAACCGGTAAACTGACCGGTTGAACAAATCTAATTCTTATCTTATGGCACACATTTGTATAGAACAATATGTTTTTTAACTAGGGGAGCATGGATGGAAGAGAACCTATAAAGCTAAAACCTTTCAGTATGATCCATGAGACCTTGTAACGAATAGGAATCTGAAAGGATCGCACGAAGCGGATAATATTTTAGCAACATTTTTTTTCAGTAATCAAATTATTCAGTTCATCGAAACCGGAGACTCATCTAAATAGCCAACACCTTTCACTAATATGATCCCTTGTCAAGAGTCGATTGGAATTACAGGGGTAAAATCCCTAAGAAAGTGCAAGCAAACTTTTAAGAGTAAGATATGAATTATTTGAAATGTAAATACATTGATAGGTTTCCAGTAGCTGTTTCATCCTCCGACAGTCGTCAAATCTTACATCCTTCCTCTAGAACAGTTAAGGGACGTTTAAGAGATGATGATACTTGCAAGTTTTGCAGAATCAGGTTTATTAGCTCTCCGAGCTATAAGAAGTTCCAGAAATAGAAAGACCATCGTCTTGCTTGCGTTTGATCTCGTAGGCCCATTCAAGTCCAGGACAGTAATGGAGGGGTGGATTGAACCGGTTGTCATTCATATCTGGTGGCAGGAACGCGCCATTTTCAACGAGGAACTTGATAGCTTTCTTATTTCTTTCCTTGGCTGCAATATGGAGAGGAGTCCCTGATTCATCAGAACAAAGTACACAAATGAGCCTATTAGTACAACAACAAGCACATCTTGAAGATGGATATTATTATTATAATATATATAATCACAAAATACAAAAAATCTCCAATTAGATTATGGAGATTATTATTTTTGCAATTGCAATTGCTTCCGGTGCCAGTCAAATGCACATACATTATGAGGCCTTTATATTCGACAGAAGAAATAGAATTCACTGTGGGTGGGTGGGCAAAAACCCAATATATCCAAAGCCAAATCAAATTGACCCTGTTCCACCTACTATTGTTCCATGATCTTACGAGATTGATCAATTAGTTTTAAACATCCACCCTTTGCCATCTTCCCTTGCCCTCTCTTGCCTCCAACTTTTTACTTCAATGTCAGCAACTCCATGCCACTTCCACTTTTCATGTCCCCTTAAACATCACTATTGTGTTCCACGATCTCACAAGGATATTTTTTTTTTTGTGTTTCTCCCTTCTAACATCCCTTCCAGTGTTATCCTTTTTTCATTCCACATTATTTTTAACCTTCATTGTCCTCTCTTCCAGATTAGCCACACAAATCTCTGTGGCATCCCTTCTTAACAGTTCCTTTTAAAATAGTTAGGGTCTATGTTAAATAGTAAATAATGTTATTTCTTTGAAGCTTTCATTTAGTCACACTTGGGATGGTTGATATTTAGTAAGAAGAATAATTGTACAAATTCTTTAGAGTTATAGGTGTTGGTGTTTTCTTAATGCATATTGTTCTGATATAGTTCTTATGAATTATTGGTCTTTATTCAATTTCATAATTTTGTTTAGTTTGTATCAATGTAAATTTCTTATATATTTTTTAATAATTCTGTTGCTAGACTCTTCACATGATATGATTTTTTGTATCACACCTTATAGTTTGCGTCTCTAAAGTTTAGTGGAACTAGTATAAAAATTCAAAATCTCCCAAATCCTTGATAATTAAATATCCCTGAAACCAAACCAAACCAAACCGAATCAAAATAAAAAATTTTAGTTTCAGTTTTCTTTTTTAAGAAAAAAAAAATCAGATATAGGTTTGTATATCGGTATTTTTTTTAACCCGAATCCAAATCAGGTTGGATCAATATTTTGTTATAAATAAGCCCAAAGCTAACCTACGCCCACCCCTAGAACTCCCAGCTAAATAGGCTACATGCGATCTATGTGTTTGGGGAGAGATGGAAGTAGGGTAGTAACAAGAAATGTCAGTTGTACCTACTAGAAAAATTTAAAAAGGGCACATAAAAGCTAAGCCACACCCACATACGAGGAAAAGTTCACTAGGAGCAATCATGACTTGAGAGAAGCTAAAAGTGATATAAACTACAGCAAATAATAATATACTTGCTTAACTTTAAGTCAATAATAATGACCCAATGGTTGTTTGATAGGTAGTCTTTCCATACACCTAACTGTCAGATAAGAGCACTCTGACACAAGCCTATCATGAAAAACCCAGCTAAAAGAACTGATAAATTTTGTTAGGCCCCATTGACCCAATATACTTGAGCCCTAATCAATAGTAGTTTCCTCTTCTAGCCTATCAACCTTCTTAACCTACAACTTGATATGGGGGCCTAAATTAGGTTCTCATGTCTGAGAGACATGGGAGACAAAAGAAATGACACTACCAAAGGAAAAATAACCATCATAACAGATAGGTTTCCAAGCAAGGAAAGAATCCATGTTTAAACAGCTCATTTATCATTTTGAGACAAAGGGGCATGGCACAGTTAAAAAGCTACAAAACCATGAAAAGGAATAGTAATATAATAGGCTATAGTTCAAGACATAAATCTTACATCCACAAGCTCCCTTTGTTCGTGCATCAATGTTAGCACCCCGCTCCAGTAACTCATCCATAACCTTGATGTGCCCACCTTGTGCAGCAAGATGAAGAGGAGTTACACCATGAGCCTTGGGACCGAAAGTAGTGACATTGACATCCATTCCTCCATCCAAAAGATGCTTAACCTACAAAGATGAATTGTGACAACAAATCAAATAATAAAGGTTGATGCTATAATGGCTAAACCTACTAATGAAAAATGATGTAATAAAAGATCTGGTAAGACATTCGTGCTCACTATTACCTTCAAACAATGATCTGAAAAATAAATGATTAACGAGCAGATGAATTTATAGCAATACCTATCACTTCATTGTCATCATTATCATCACCAAGTGGTGTTTGTACCAATTCAGCTACATGAGTTTTCTCCCTTTACTGAGCACTATGCAAGGCAACACTATTCAAACTAATTATATCAGTTTCTTATTAGCACCAAAAAATTTCTTTTCATACTCCAACTTTAATAGATTCAACTCTAAAATATATTGCTTGTCTTTGAATGAGTCAATGTCATCTGAGCTACACCTAATTGCTTTCTGATATGAAATATCTTTTATCTTATCCTTTCTAGTAATGGAATATATCATAATATAATTTTTCTTTTAGTCTAAAGGGGCAACAATTACATAACACTCCAAAGTCAAGATCTCTATCCTTCATAAGAACAAGGAGATGTTTGTAAGTTTGGATACCAAGATCAATAAGAGATACCAAGAATGATATCATGAAAATAATTAAAATTATTCACATAGAAAATATATGGCCATTGCAATATAATTCTTGAAACATTGAATCCTCATGTAACAAGAAGCAACTTCTATATATATATATTCAACTTTAGAAACAGAACATTCAAGGATTCTAAATCACAAACACAACTAAACTCAGAGAGATAATCCATATCCACATTCCACCTAACAGATGATCAATACTGCATAAGGTCATTCTTGTTGAATAAGGAATTCAAATACTCACTAATGTTAGTAGCAATGTAGCATAATGGGACCACGAAACCTTAGATAAATTTTCTGTTAGAAGTAAGAACTAACTTAAACAGTTAACATCAAAGAAATAATTTTTTAAGAAAATACATTCCAATATAATCCTGTTATGACCATATTAATTAACATGAAAAAAACCCGCAGACCAGGTGCAAGAATACATCATTCACATGTAACACAATACAAATACATGCAAGAAAAAGCAAAATATGAGTTAGCCATTTCTGTGTTAAGTTAGCAGAAGTCGGTAACAAACAATCCAAAAAAAAACTAATGATAACTCGCATTCCTACGACAGATCAATGCATTTTATAATATTCAAAGAATTTTAAAAAGATAGTAAAGAGTTATGTTAAATGAACTATGATAGTTATTTTAATTTTCTGAACCATAACCTGAAGTTTCGATAAAATGTACCTAGAAATCTATCTAACCACAGATATAATATCTAAAAAATGAATTATCAAAATCCATACAATGTGTACCTAGATATAATAGTTTCATGATGATACAGAAAATATTTGACAAGAATACAACAATCCTACATCTATGATGAGTAAAGTATAAAAAAATATCTGATCAGGTTAAGAATATAGTTTAATTTCTATTTAATAGTCATTTCATAGACTTGGTTGTTATTGTTGTTGTTGTTGTCGTCGTTTCATAGACTATGAACAAAAATTCAGCCACTTTAAGTAATTGATAGAGTTCTGACATAGTCTATCACAATTATTTACTATAGTGTTATTTACAAACTCCTATGGCTAAGATGTTTATTTTTTACAAGTTTTAATTATGTCTTTGATTCATGTATTGAATGAATTTACCTAAACTTGAACAGTAACCAAACATCAAATGGAACAAAAACACTCCAATTGTTTTCCCATTTGAGGTCCATTGTTGAGATTGTTTTCACTTAAAGTTGAATGGCTGATCTTGTATCCCAATAGTCTGATTGCGACTCCATTTTAATGGTGTTTTTAGTTAAAGTTGAACACTGACACACATCCAAAAGTCGGATTGCCCATCCAAAAACTTGAGGAACCCATCTAGACTTTATAATACAAAAATTTCAAGTGAAGTTTAATTAGGTTGCTACCTTAAAAAAAATGTAAGAGGTTGGGACTTGTTGACTTTCCCAGACCTATTCAATAGGGACATATTGAATATCAAACAAATAATATCATGCTTGCATCACCTGCTATATCCAAGCCCCGATTAGACATTTTGCATAATTATTTGCTAATAAAAACTAGGCCATACCGACAAGTCTAGCTGCATGACCATGTAATTTCCCCATTTCCTAGAAACCGGAATTACTCACTAACCTGAGTATCCAGAAGTTAAAGCACATTAATTCATAACAAAAATCAGAAAACACCAAAAAGAAAAAGTTTTCTAATTATATGTATAAGGAGCAATTAATAAGTTACTTGTCAGTAGATGAGTTGAACGGCAAGTCAAGGACACCAACCTCTTTCAAGTCACCCTTTCTGGCACCAATGTGTAGCAATGTCCAGCCCCTGTCATCCCTTTCCCTGCTCCTCTGCTTGAAAAGATGTCTACTTGACAAGCAACTCCGAGTCTTCACCTGCTGCTGCTCAGGAGGCATATCTCAAGATCCCAATTATCAAACACCGCAATGAAAAGAAGAAATAACAGTTTTATTTCTAGAAAACCACTAGAAACAACGGTCTTCTTTCTGAGCAAAAAGAGAACCAAGATCTGGTCCTTCCAAGTAAGCGACAGAAGATGCAAACTTCGAATCAAGGCAGAAGCTTTACATAATAGCAAGGGCAGTCAAGGAAGCAAAAGAATTTAGCGGGAGGCGGAGTAGTTTCCCATGCCGAAGGGTGCGAAAGGATTGAGTCCAGGGCCAAAGGCACGGAGGCTATTGAGGAAGGAGATCGGAGCGATGATACTTGAAGAAAGAATCATAGTTAAAGACGCCTGTTCGCTCCGATCGAATAGCACGAAAAACCCTAAACGGAACTGAAGAACGAAGGGAACGTTCGAGGAGAACTCGGCAACGCAAGAGATCAAAGGGACGGCCACATGCCGAAACCGATTTCTAGGGATTGATTCTTTCCCTGCCCCCGTCCGCACAAAAAGAATTTATAGGTGGGTGGGAAAAAAAAACCGAATCAAGCGGGCCGACAGGTTCTGAATTGAAGATGTAGTGGGCTTTCTAGCCTGGGTCGACCGGATCATCTCCCGTCGTATTCCGCATGGTGGCATTAGATGAGCGCTCTATTTCAAAAAAACAAAAAAATAAAAAAAATAAAATGGATAATTTTTTATGATTTTATTTCAAAAATATTATTGGATCTAGAAGTTATTGGATAGCTTCTGCACTATATAGAAAATACTTAGTCGCTATTACACTATATTTAAAATGAATTTAGAATCTAAGATTTAATATATATATATATATATATATAAATAAAAGTTATGAAATAACTACTAGAACATGTTTATAATTTAGGATTTAAGATTTAGCGACTACTTAATATCGAATAATTATTAGGGTACGTTTGGTTTGAAGTTATTCTTGATAATCTTGATTATCCATTCAAGGTTATCAACAAAAGTCTTATTTGATTTAGGTATTCGATGATTCCTAAGTAATATTCCATGCCCGACATGTCAGCAAAAGGGTCATGCAGTCCGGAATCGGAAAACCTCAGAAAACTAAGGTTTTTGTTAATTAAAAATTTAAAAATAAAAAATAAAAGTTTTTAAAAAAAATAAAAATTTTACAAATGTTAAAAAAATTTAAAAAATTTTAAAAATAAAAAAAATTTATAATTTTTTTTTTTTTAAATTTAAAAAAATTAAAAAAAGTAAAAAAATATATATAAATTTTAAAATTAAAATTAAAATGTAAAAAAATAAAAAAAATATAAATATAAATAATATAAAAAATATAAAAACATTAAAAAATAAAAAAAACACATAAAAAAGTAAAAAAATATACAAGAAAAAAAAAAGTAAAAAAACATTAAAAAAAATTTAAATAAATAATAATAATAATAATATTATTATGTATAGTTGATTTTGTAACTGAGGATAATATGGTAAAATATTAAACTAGGGTATTCATTAAAACTTTCAAACAAACAAGTTTTTATTGCATTACCTAAGTTAAATCAAACAATATTTGGTTATGTTTTTGTTGCATTTGGTAATCACATAACCAAGGTTATACATGATGACTTGAACCAAACACACCCTTAGAATATGTTTATAATTTAGGATTTAAGATTTAGCGGATACATAATAGCCTCTATACCAGTTTAAAATAATTTTAATGGAATTTAAATATTTTCATAAATTAATAAATAATATTTTGATATAATAATATTTAAAGATCTTAAAATTTAAATCTTAAATTCAAAATTATAAATCCTAATTTAATATTAAACATGTTGTATCAGTTATTTAGTAGTTTCTACACATTATAATAGCTACTACATAATTTTTACACGATATAAATCTTAAGTCTTAAATTCATTATAAATAAATTATAATTAAGTAGCTTTTATACATTATAAAAGTTACCTGCTAGTTGCTATATTACCACATTGAGTCAAAGGTTATTTTTAAAAGAAAATACAAGAGGATGCCTATTTAATGTTTTTTTAAAAAATACTCTCTTGATTATCTATAAAAATTTGAGGCGCATTTTTACCAAATTTTCGGTTAAGAGATATTTTTGAAATAAAGTCATGGGAGGACTTTCATTTGATTTTTTTTTTTAAAAAACAGTGTCTTGTTTTTTTATGATCCCTAAAATTTAGGACGTTTTTGCTGAATTTGATAACGATTTTTTTTACTAAAATCAGTGGTTATATTTCTTTATTTATAAAAAGATCATTCTAATTTTAAAATTATAAAAAAATATTAAAAATATTCCATTCTTATCTCTCCTGCCAATCTTTTAAATCCCTTCTTTCCCAATGTTATTTTTTAATACATCTCCTCATATACCTAATATGAAAAAATATCAAACTTAAGCTAGACCTAATGTGAAAAAATATAAAATTCATACTAGGTCTAATATTGGATCATATCATGGTTACACTGAGCCTAATGTGAGAAAATATCAAATTCATAGTGATCCTGATATGGACTGTGTGCTTGATATAAAATTATATCACGTTCAATCATGAGTTTCGAGAAGGATTTATTAGAAATAGGTAAAAGAGAGGATTTAGGAGATTGTGGAGAAGGGTGGGAAGGAAATAATATTATTTTTAGTGTTTTTTTTTTTTTTGGTAATTTTGAAATTAAAATGATCCTTTAGCTAAATAAGAAAAAGTGGCCGTCTCTTTTTTTTTGGTAAAAAACTGATTTATCAATGTTATATACTATAAAATAAAAAATATATATGTTAATATTTAAGCTTTTTTAGTAAAATTAGGTAAATGTGTAATATTATATATATATATATATATATAAAATATCCCGACAAATGATTCCTTAAATTTTTATTAGGGGACGCAATAAAGTCACACAAGCCACAACGGTCGCATATCTCCCATCGTCTCTCTCATGGCTTCCTCCTTTCCTCACTTCTCCGGCATAGGCGAGGATGGCCACGCCGCGGCCGTCGACGCCATCATCGCCGAGGCTTCCGATCTCTGCGCCCTCGAGCAGATCGCCGCTCTCAACACCGCCCACCTCTCCGACTCCAACCTCCTCCCCTCCCATCTCGAATCGCGCTTCCGCAAGCTCAAGTCCCTCCCTAATTCTCTCCCCGATCCTTCCACCGCCCTTACACCTCGTTTCCCTCCTGAGAACGGGGAGGATAAGGAGAATTTCCCCGATCCCCCTAAAATGAATCGCGCCCGGACCTTGCCCGCCCCCACGGTCAACCCCCAGAAACCAGATGGTTCGATTCCTCGAGAAGAGGATGCTTTACCTACCGAGAACGAATGTATTACTAGGACTAAGAAGGAGGAACTGAAATCGAACTGGGCTTTTGGCTCCTCGCCCTCGTTCTTGGCCGATTCCTCCGGGGAGTCTTCGCCTTCGCCGCCGCGGCAGAGGTGTTGTCTGTGTTTCTCACCAAAGAGGGCCCAGAGGAAGAGTAAGGGAGACGAGATTCTATCCGAGCTAGGCATCCCGTCGCTGAAGGAGGAACACCGAAAGTTGAAGAAGGCTTTGAAGGAGCAGGAGAAGATGACGCGGGAGACGGAAAAGATAGTGAAGTGGGTGAAAAAGGCATCAGCAAGGATGAACTCGGCCTCGGTTGATGATTTGCTGAGCGATGCTGAGGACGAAGAGCTCAAGTGACCCGACTCGTATAACAGATCGGTTAGTATTTCTTTTGCCTTTTCAGTTGAAGAGAATCGTGTCCGATCTTAGTGTTTTTTCTACTTCTTTCAAGTGCAGAAAAATGTAATAGAAGAAACATATATCTGATCTTTTACGATAGCAAATAGAAGAATAAATTCGTGCAAATCATATCAATTGTCAATACATTTCTGTTTCAGTAAGTGTCTGATTGCTACTGAGAAAAATTGTTAACTAAACATCACATTTTGACTGCTTGAGACATTGCTAATCTTGTTTCTGATGATTTATCCATCAATTATGTACTTTTTTTGTCAATTGCACATTTGTAGGCGTCGCATTCCTTGTCCAAAGATCCTTAGAAATCTTGCTTTGAGACTTTATTTGTTCTTTTTGAATATGTTATACCAATTAAGAATCCAGAAGTTGAAATTTTTGGTAGTTAGGATGTTAGCTTTACACTAACAGTCCACAGGTTGATCCTGTACTAATGGACCTATGTTCGGATGTCTAGTAACCAGGAAAGTTCAGGATTCAAAATGTTTTTTTTCATGTATAAGATGACAATGCATGCATGAAATCGGCATTCTATGGAAAATCGATATCCTGATTTCTTTTACAGAAATTTGTCTCACTTGGTAGATGATTCCATAGTGAATTGTGGACCAGATTCAGATTTGCAACGGAGAATAGTATGCTTTAGGTTTGTATCTTGTAACATACGCAGTATAGCTGACCAACATAATCTAGTTTCAACTACTGAGTCCACACAACAGATGCTAGTCAGCAACTAATGATAGTTATGACAAAAATCCGAGTTCTGGCACACAGCTGTTCTATCCCAGGGATATTTGTCCTCCGAGTCATTTGATTGTTAATCCTAGGAAACTCTGTTGTTGTGACTTCATTAGTTTCTCATAAACATACTATGCCCATTAAAGTCGACATAACTCTTTGGGTGCGTTTAGTTGGGGGTTATCTTTGATAATCTTGGTTATTCACCCAAGGTTATCAATGAAAATCCTATTTAGTTTAGGCAATCAATAATTCCTGAGTAATGTTCTATGCCCGACACGTCAGCAAAAGGGGCATGCAACCCGGAATCGGAAAATCTCATAAAATGAGATTTTTCTTGATTCCGGAGTTAATTGTGTGACTAGTTTTTGAAATTGGGTTAGTTTATGAGAGCAATCCTTTTTTGTTTTCGATGGATTCCCATATACAGATAGACTCCTGCTCAGTTACTCGAGAAAGAGCGACGTTGATTGATCGCTTATGTTGGAATCAATTGCTCGATGCTCTCTCCCAAAACTCTTTCTTTAGTACGGCAAAGTTGCAGATGTAGCCTTTCAATTTGATCTTGCTTGACATTAGTTTCCCATTTTCCATTTGTTTCTTGACTAACTAGTCTAGGTTTCTTTGCCTAAACCATTAATCTCCGAGCGCCAAGGAAGCACATCGGCAGGGTGGGACAAGACCTAACGATGTTCGTCAAGAGCATCCACGAGAACATCACCTACAGGAGTGACAACGAAAAGTCTTCGATGAAGATCGAGGCGGTGGCGTGGGGGCTCATCTGACGACAGCGGCAGAGGGGCTCTAGCACGGGACAACCACATGATTCATCCGACGGTAGAGGCAGAGGGAGTGTGAGCGAGAGGCGGGGGAGGCGGCTACAGGGGAGATGTTAGGGTTGTGGAGAATAATTTTGGGGAAAAAATTTAAAATCTTGGAATCATGAACAACCTTATGGTATGTTTGGTTTGTGCGTTTTTCATTTTCAATTTATGAAAAACGCACGTTTTCTAGAAAATAAAAAATAACTTTTAGTCATTCTCTATTTTTCTATAAAATACTATATATTTTTTTTAGAAAATAGATAAGAAAATGTAAATCAAATACCATTTCCAGAAACACATGTTTTTCAGAAAATAAAAATGAAAAACGTGCAAACCAAACACACCTTTAGACTTCCAAAGTTTTCTGATTCCGGATTATATTCTCAAATTGCTGACATGGTGGGAGCCGTTCATTATTAGGAATCGCTCATTAATTAAATCAAACGAAGTTTTTGTTGATAATCTATCCCTCAACCAAACACCCGACACTAAGAATTACTAGTGTATTCCCTCCGTAGGATTCGATCTCTTCTTGCTCACTGTGGTAACAAGTGATACCTTGGCAAAATCTTGTATATGAAAATTTGAATTCTAGCTTGGTTGAAGAGTTAATGGTAGGTAGTTCCTGGCATGATAGCAATAATAAGGTGTCCTAACAATGCCACAATAACTCCTTGTCAGTGATATCATTCATACTGAGCCTCAGGCTCACTATGATGGACAGAAACTGTGTGAGGTTAGTCAATAAAGAAAAGACAGTACAGAATTGAAACGGCGGAATCTTCAGCCACTAATGTTATCCCCTTTTACCAATACTAGTTTGCATCATTCACCTAGGTATAGGTTAGCCATAACACCACTATTTAGTTAAACTACAAGTAGTTTGATACTATTTAGTTAAACATTTTTTGTAACGTGCATCTTGCACAAAGTGTTGTGTACAAAATGGTATGCTTACAATGAACTGTCCATAAGTTGATTTCCAGGTGTGTTTTTGGATAGTACTCTGTCCATAAAGTGCCTTTTGTACCAGGATGATCCTTCTGAGTACTTGGGTCTTTTTCTGCTTGAAAGATTATCTTGTTTTTTGAGTCTGGACATTGATGGCCCCATGCTATCACGAGGAAGATAAATCACGACAATCGAAAGGACAAGTGATGATGGAATGAGTAATACAAGGTTCGGAGATTTACACCTTGACAGCCCTGCGGTTATGACTGAAGGTAGTACAATAACTTTGGAAGATACACCAGTATCCAGCAGAAATCAATCATTGTCTCTTCTTGAGTTGTTAAATCCCAAATTTGCAGGAAATATGAGGAAACTTTGGTATGTGCCATGTGCCATAAAAAAATTGAAGTCGCCAAACAAAGTATAGTGTATTGGCCATCACGTAACATGCTTTCAGTCTAAGTCAAACAACTCATCAACTAAAGTTTCTGTATCTGCGAACACTGGAATGGCAGCATTTGTAGTTCCTTCAGCTTCGCACCATTTTGCTAACCATCTCCTTGCTCCGCCACATAAGATGCTTGCTTTTCATCTGGTGCACCGCCCCACTGAGCTATCAAATTTATATTATCATATGTATAAATTGAATATAAAACAAATTGATTGAATTGAAACATACAGTGTCAATTAAAATTCAACTCTAGGCTTGATAGCTGGTGAATGCTTTATCAAGTCGAGAAAGACACAGGCAAAATCTTTTCAATATCATACCTAAAATTTCAACAATATTCTACTTAAGATTTTTATCCTCGGCGCTCGGTGGAAATACTATCCTGGGAATTGGATGTAATTGTGCCCATATTACTGCCAATGACATTGTAGAGCTGTCTCAAATTAGAGCAAGACAACATTAATCAGGGGAAAATAAGCATATACAAAAGAAAGACAACTTACATAAATGTTCTAGTGATTTTTCCACAGGAGCAGCAATGAAGCATAATACTATGAATATAAAAGCATGTCTTTGTTTTGTTGGACATCTCAAGCATCCAAATGACAAAAATGACTTTCAATCAAACTATTCATTACGTAGTTGGAATTATTTACAAAGGCGCAGCATGTCATAGTCATCAGAAAGAAGGCACCAAAGTCAATTCTTGAAAGAATTGGAAATAAGAGTGCAAAGCGATAACAATCATTCAAATGGCCTGGTATATAGTTTATTAGATCAGTCAAATATTAAATGCTCCTATAGCTAAGCAATCTACTTTTGTTTCCCCCGCTTTGAAGAAATCGACTGTTTCAGGGGGGCATGTCGATGTTGCCTCATACAACATGCCCTTGCAGGATAGAAGAAACCATACTCTTGTAAATTAAATTTAACATTAATTCCACAATATACAAAGAAATAAATAAGATTTCAACATCTGGAAACTCGAACAATATTAGGTCGCCTTTGATGTCGTAGAGAACCAAGAAATCAAATCAATGAAAGGAACAGACGATGAAAGAAACAAGATTTAAAAAAAAAAAATCCAAAGGCGAAGCGTCGATCTGACCTCCAATCATCGAGATCTGCAAATTGGTAGCCGGGAGGAGGAGGAAGGGGGGAGGGCGCGGAGATCGTCACTCTCGCCTCCGATTCAGTTGATGCAAGGCGGGAAGCAGCTCATCCGCCGGCGGATCCCGACGTTCCCGACCTGCACCAAGCGAACCAGAGGCGACCGCGACAGCGAGGAGATGCAACTGGAAAGCGTCGAGAAAGGGCGACCCTCGACTCGAGTTGAGATCTGGCACTAGACGGGTGTTGGTATTTATGCGGATCAACAGCGAGCAAGACTGCGCCACGCAGAATCAGTAAACTGCCTTGGGATCCAACGGCTCCCCTGACCGCTAAATCCATGACAGCCAATATGTGATTACATTCCCAGGAATTCGGTTTTTTTTTTTCAAAAAAAACTGTAATCGAATGCACGAGAGTAAACTCGTACCCTCTAGGAACGGTGCGAGATAGTTAAGATATAAAGTATTTTCATATAAAATTTTAGAATCGAAATTGTATTTAAATATATCATTTTCCATAGTTTGATTATTTATATTAATAATTAATAATTATTTATAATTTATCTTTTTTATGTTGTCTTAGGTATAGATTAACGAGGATGCTAAGATGAATGAATCATCTTTTATTATACGAGAGTAAAATCACAGCGACCAACAAAATCGCAGCGAGTCGGGTTTATCCAAGCTCGGGGAGGAAGAATAACTGATCTACGTGGTTGAAGAATAGAAAGAAAGAAAAACTACTATTTTATAAGTTAATTTTTTAAAAAATATATAAATTATATTTCGAACCCTCTACTCTAGAATTAATAGTCCAAACTTGTGAATTACTAAAAATAAGCTTGAAAATGATAGACTCAGCAAAGCTTCTCAGCGAAATGGAACGCGAACGACGTGGAATTGCAGACGTGGACTCTCTAGCTCGGCAGCGAAGGAAAAAAACCAAAAGCTTCTCGGTGAAAAATTAAATTTCGAACGACGTGGAGTTGTAGACGTGGACTCTCTAGCTCGGCAACGAAGGAAAAAAATCAGAAACTTCTCAGCGAAAAAATAAATTTCAAAGCGATTCTTCTCTCTCCTCTCTTACTCCTCAGCAACTTGCACCAACAAGATGAACATTAATTGGTCAGTCATATATGAAAGATAACATGATATTTCTATTCTCTCTATTAAAGTAGATCAATCGATATTTTTATTAATTGATTGGTATTAAGTAGTTAAGGTGTAAAGGTTAATTTTCTATAGAGATTAATTGATTGGTGACTTTCTCAGTCGATTTGTAGTGATAAAATAGTTTAAATATTTTTTCTCAATCTCTATATAATGAAGTTTGGGATGACTAACTTGGGTGAAGAAATTAGAGGTGGTTAATCCTTAATTAAAGTCTCCAAGCTCTTGTGATCAAAGTGCGCATGATCGAGTTTGTGGCGAAGTTTTTTCATCGAAAATGAGTCGTTTACTAGCCGGAGTTTGCCGGGAATTGATCCATCGAAGAATCATAGGGGATGTACACCTTATGGACACGTCGTGGAGTAGGAGTATCTTCTCCAAACCACGTTAAACGAAACGTGTTAGAGTTTATTTGTTTTCTTTCTTATTATTGGCTTTTGTATTCGTATTAGTTTTGTATTTACGTCGTGCACTAACGAATACATAGGAAGCGAATGAAGTGAGTGATCGGCTATTCACCCCCTCTAACAACGTCAAAGTCACTCTACATGCCCTTTCAATTTAGATGATCTTTCCTGTTCAACTGTTTACTCACAAAAATTTCCAATTTCAAAGGTCTGAGAGTTGAATAGTCATACAACGTCTGGATTAAATGAATCCATTACCAAAACCATTCAGCACAAAGACATTAAACAAAAACCATTACTTTAAACAATGGCGAGGAGAAAGCATGCTGGGAGAATTTTGCCCAAGCAAGTGACCAAACCTTTCAAGAAGGTGCGGAAGGTTGTGATACTTTTGGCAGGATAAGCAGGTGGTCATCGTTCGAGCGGCATCTTCCTGGAGGGTCGACCAAAAATATCCGGCAAGGAGTATCTTTTGAGCTAACGCACGGTCGCTCGGATAGCCTCCGTAGGAACCTTGGTGCACCTCCCGCTGAATGTATTCAGCATCTTCTGATCCGACACACTTGAGTAGGGGCCTGGAGAAGGCTCTCTTATAAAGTTGGTCCCCGACCAAAGTAAACCATCCGGCCCTCTTCTTCAGCAAGTGAGCTTCTTCCCGATTAGCAGATGTTATTCCTGACCACAGAAATTTTGTCAGAGTCGTCTTCCAGTTGTTCGGGAAGGTTATTTCTTCCATTCGGCCAATATGCGCCACTAGCGAAAGCTGTTTGATCGGATGCCCTATGACGATCGACGATAACAAACTGGCTAATTTTGCCAACTCATTTGTCGCCTGGTTCTCCGATCGGGGTATCTTTTGTATAATGACCTCCTGAAAGTTGGTCTTCAGCTTCTCGAAGGTCTCCGTATAGAGCCTGAGTCGGGCGTTGCTTATCTCGAATGTCCCGGATAGCTATTGGGCGACCAATTGAGAGTCCGAGTGGATGAGGACTCTAACGGCTCCCACATGCGGGGTTGTCTGTAGGTCGGCTATCAATGCCTCATACTCTGTTTCATTATTGGTGGTGTGATAGTCCAGTCGAATAGAAAGCTGCATTCGGTCTACCCGTGGTGAGATGAGCAATATGCCGATTTCGCTACCCTGCCGAGTGGACGAGCCGTCAACATATATCGTCAATGTTGCCTCCAGTTCGTCATTCTGGACCTCTATGACGAAATCTGCCAAGGCATGAGCCTTGATTACCATTCGTGGTTGATATTATATGTCAAATTTGCTCAGCTCGGTCGTCCATTTGATCAGTCTTCCTGATGCCTCAGGTTGAGAAGAAGCCGTCCTAAAGAGTTGTTAGTTAGCACGATGATTGAGTGTGCGAGGAAATATAGCCAAAGCCTTCGAGCGACGAGAATCAAAGCATAAGCTAACTTTTCCATACCGATGTAGCGAGACTCTGCATCTTTCAATATATGGCTTAAAAAGTATACAGGATGTTGCTCTTGGTCATTTTGCCTAATTAAAGCCGACCCAACCGCATACTCGTTGGATGATAAGTATATCCAGAACGACTCACCAACCATTGGCTTATTTAATACATGCAAGAAGTTAAGATATTCCTTAAGCTCTTCCAATGCCCGATCGCACTCAGCGTCCCACTGGAATTCTGTGGCTCGGCGAAGCACTTTGAAGACTGGCAAGCTCTGGTCGGACGACTTGGATATGAATCTGAACAGCGTCATGATCCGATCGGTCAGCTGTTGAGCTTCATTCAAATTCCGAGGCGGTGGCATGTCTTGCAACGCTTTGACTCTGCTTGGATTGGCTTCAATGCAACGCTCGATGACGATGTAACCCAAGAAGCAACCACTCTTCATGCTGAACAGATACTTGCTTGGGTTCAACTTTATTCCATAAGCCCTTAGCGTTCGACAGGTCTCTTCAATATCTGTGCATAGGTCAGCATCTTGGAGGGATTTAATTAATATGTCGTCGATGTATACCTCCATATTACGGTCAATCTGTCATCGGAACACCTTGTTCATCAGCCTTTGGTAAATGGCTCCAACATTCTTGAGTCCGAACGGTATGACGTTGTAGCAGTATGTTCCGTCAGCCGTAATGAAGCTGACCTTCTCCTGGTCTTCTCGGGCGAGCGGCACTTGGTGATATCCTTGGTATGCATCGAGCATGCAGATCAGCTCGCAACCCGCCGTCGAGTCCACCATCTGGTCTAGCCTGGGCAATGAATAGAAGTCTTTTCAGCATGCCTTGTTCAAATCACGGAAGTCGATGCAGACCCGCTATTTATTGCCCGGCTTGGAGGCTAACATGACATTGGCTAGCCAACTTGGGAATTGAACTTCCCTATTATAGCCAACCTCCAACAACTTCTTTATCTCCACCGGGATGATCAAATTTTGCTCCGCACTGAAGTCCCTCTTTTTTTACGTCACTGTCCGAGCGTCCAGTCCGACATGAAGCTCATGGTGAGACACACTCGGGGAGATATCGGGAAGCTCATGTGTTGACCATGCGAACAACTCAAAATTTTGTCTAAGGCAGGCGATCAACTCTGCCTTCTTCTCCACCTCGAGGTCGGCGACAATAAAGGTGGTTGCTTCTGCTCGGCTGGGGTGGATCTAAATCTCCTCCTTTTCTTCATACATCAATGTAGGAGGTTTCTCGGTGATTGCGTTCGCCTCCAAGCGTGGATTCTTCTGAGCTCTTCTTGCTTCAGATTTGACCATCTCAACGTAGCATCGCCGAGCGGCCAGTTGATCACCTTTGACTTCGTCCACCAGGTCATCCACCGAGAACTTGATCTTTTGGCAGTATTTAGACACCACCGTCTGGAATTCGTTGAGGGCCGGTCGGCCCAAGATGATGTTGTAGGTCGACTGTGCGTCCACCACGATGAAGTTTGTGGTCCTGGTTCTCCTTAGTGGCTCTTCTCCAAGTGAGATGGTCCGTCGGGCTTGTCTGAGTGGCAGTACTTCATTGCCCATGAAACCGTAAAGAGGGGTCATCATGACTAGCAACTCATTTCGATTGATTTGTAATTGATCGAATATCTTCTTAAAGATGATATTTACCGAACTCCCTGTATCAACAAAAGTTCGGTGAATAGTGTAATTAACAATTATCGCTCGGATGATCAGCGTGTCGTCGTGAGGGATCTCCACTCCCTCCAAATAACTGGGGTCGAAGCTGATCTCGGACCCTTTAGCTTTCTCCCTGCTGCATCCCATGGCATGGATCTCCAGTCGCCGAGCGTGCGACTCCCTTGCTCTGTTGGAGTCGTCGTCGGTTAGTCCACTGGCAATCATACCTATTTCTCCTCGAGTGGTGTTGCTTCTGTTTTCTTCTTCCCGAATAGAGAGTCTATGTCGCTCGGCCGAGACTCGAGAGGGATCAACACTATCCCTCTGCTGATGCTGATGGTGCCACTCGGGCACCCTTCTTTCATCTTGTCACCCTGTAGATCATTGTCTGTGTCGCCGATTAGGTGTTGGAGATCGACGACAATATCCTCTTGGCGTCGGTTGGCTCTCGATCGGTGTTCGATCGTAATAGTCGCGTGTGTTGTGCGTCACCGACTGGTGGAATGAGCAGAACATTGGCGTCCATACCTTGCCTCTCGTAGTCTTTTGCCGACCGGCGACCACATGCTACATGGCATGTGTCTTGGCCTCCTGGTGTGGCCGCGCTCCCTCCGTTCGTGGCCCTTTGGGCGGTTGGTGGCTGCTCGTCAGCCGTCGCTTGGGCGTCGGCGTGAGCTTGGTCGGCGTTTCCTTCTTCCTCGCTGCTTGGGCTTCTTCACATTTATGTATTCATTGGCCTTCCTGAGAAGGTGATTGAAGTCCCAAGGCGGCTTCTTGATGAGCGACCGGAAGAATTCCCTTTCGACCAGCCCTTGAGTGAAGGCGTTCATCATCATCTTGATTGAAACACTTGATGTACGCTTGGAGCGCTTCCTTGGACCCCTGCTTTAGGGTAAAGAGGCTGACGCTCGTCTTCTGATAGCGTCGGCTATTGGCGAAATGGTGCTTGAACGCAGCTTGGAAGTCCTTGAAGCTACGTATTGAGTCGTCTGGTAGTCTTTGCAGCCAGCGCTACATCGAGTCGGAGAGAGTAGTGAGAAAGACTCGACACTTCACCCCGTCTGTGTACTGGTGCAACGTGGCCGCATTATCAAAATTATCCAAATGATCGTCTAGATTGGTCGTCCCGTTGTATTCCTCAATCGTCAATGGGGTATAGTGCCTAGGTAGAGGGGCACTCAAGATCGCTTGAGAGAGCTGAAGATTGATCCGCTCGGGCGATGCGTGACTTCTAGGCACCTTTCCTTTTTGTGCATCCCGAACGAGAGCGTCGTTCGAAGATGACCCCCTCTCTTGGTTCGCCTTAGCTATTTCTATGGGGGTTTGGAACAAGGCACGCTGAAAGGGGATGGGCGCGGGCAACGCTTCCTGCGTGCCGGTCGGACCTCTATTCTGGTCCCATATGGAAACTAGTTCCGGTCGATCTTCCAATCCCACTCACCCTCCTACTACCGACGTCGTCGGTTGTTGTACTAGCCGATCGGCTAGTGCCTGTTGTTGTTGTTGCTTGAACATTTTCGCCGCTCAGGCTTGCACAAGCATGTCGAGCTTCTCTTGGTGAGCGTCACGATGGTGAGTCGTCCAGCATCCTCTATTTTCTTAACTCGGATGCAGGTTGGGTTCTCACAGACGACGCTAAATATAATCCTATCCGAAAGTCGATAAAATGGAAAGTTGGGGATGTGGCGCTCCTGCTGACCGTCTGTAGACTACGCTCAGACCTGCAACACAAATTATGTCAGTGCTAAGCCAAGAAAGGGGTCCTCGCGCGTTAGCCATCCGACATTGGCCCTCCGACGCTCAAATCAGTCACCGGCGATGAAGTAGAAGATGAAGCAACAAGAATGAACAGTAGCGAGAATAGTATCTATCGCATATTACGTACCTCCATCGATACTTGGACCCTCCCTTTATATAGAGCTCATGTAGCAAACATGCACACTCCCCAAGGTGAGCATTGTTCATAAAGTTTTCCCTGAAAAGACTTGTCAATAAAGTGTCAATGACACAATACCTCAATAGGCCAAACATATTTCTGAAGTGACAGTGGAAGCTTCCATCGTACGATCTTCTGATTATCTATGCCCTGTGTCGGCGACACTAACTCTCAAAAGGATGTCGATGGATACCAGAGAGAGTATGCCGTTAGGCCGAGCGGGCTGGCCGCTCGGCTAGAACTTCTATGTTCTTGTATCCCGTCCGCTCGGTCGGAACTCAACCCTGCTTGTGCTATGTCCACTCGCCGGAACTCCACTATGTTTGTGTCGCGTCTGCTCCGTCGAAGTTCCACTCTGCTTATACCACGCCTTGCTGCCTGGCCGAGCAAGGTAGCCGCTCGGGCCGGCTTCTACACATCGACTCCTCCGTCCGGCGTCCCCTACTCAATTGAGCATCAGTCGTTTGACACCTCCCCGTGTCAAAGGCAGGATCGGACCGGGACCTTCTCCCCCCGGTCAGGGCATGCTCGCCCGATCGGCCGATGCTATCTGGGCATTGACCACCTTGACTTTGACCTCCATCGTAGTCGCTATCCTCCGCGGGGTGGGACCCCTCCTTATCACCGTATTAGTATAGTTTTGTTGAAAAGTTGCATCCTGAGGGTCTCGAGGGACTCTGCCGAGTTTATTGATCCAAGTTACAAGAAAATACTGTTAGACTGTATACCAAAAGCATAGCTTTTTATATAAACATTTACTTAGAAATAAGAATCACATTGGTTAAATGACTATATTTATATGCTAAAGTGTAGATGTTCAATTAATTTATATTGTAGATAATATGGTGTGTGGTGTCACACACAGAAGATCATGTTATCAGTTCTTTATAAATTATAAATAGTAGCTCATGACTAAAATGGATAGGAACAAACCATTGAAATAGTCGTAGTGTAATTTGGTATTAGTTTATCTTAAATATAAAATTACACTAGTACACTCTGAGTGTATTGAGCAAGATCATTTGAGGTAATTTCTTTTTATACTGACTAGATAAAAGAACAATACCTCTGTTATTATGGAAGTGTGTTCTCTTAATCCTAATATAATAACAAGCATATATATTTAGTATTTATTTTTTTTGACTTATCAAAGGGTGAGATTTAACTCGATAAATCAATAGGTCCGATAAGTTGGGAAATGATATTACTTATAGTGTGTGTTGTTGATTATAGAAGGAAACTGTGTCCTAGTAATCTAGGTTAATAATGTCCCCAAGAGGAGCTCATAAAGATTGTCATGTTAAACCCTGCAGGTGGACTTAGTCCGACACGACAATGAGGTTGAGTGATACTACTCTTAGATTAAGAAATTAATTAAAGTGAGTTGTCAGTAGCTCATTTAAATTAGTGGGCATTCGACATCTTAAACACAGAGAGACTAACACACTCATGATGAGAAGGAACCCATAATGTAATTTGGGATTGGTGCGGTAGTGCAATAATAACTCTCTAGTGGAATGAGTTATTATTGATGAACTTGAGTTGTGTGTTCGGGGCGAACACGGGATACTCAAGCTCGTCGGAAGGCCAAAACCAATTTCTTCTCTAGGTCCCTGTCGTAGCCTCATTAATGCCTCAAATCCACCCATGAAAAGTCCATCTTGGTGTCCAAGAGGGGGCCGGCCCATGGCTTGGTGACCAAGCCAAAGGGGTCGGCCATATTCTCCTTAAGGTGGTCGGCCATATGCTTCATGAAGGGGCCGACCACATAATTCAAATTAAGAGGGGTGTTTTGAATTTTTAAAATATTCTCTTTGTAGATATCTACAAGTTTTAAAAGAGAGATTTTAAATTATAAAACTTTCCTTATTTGAATTAGGTCACATGGTTTAACAGAAAGTTTAAAAAGTTTTTAAAACTTTCCTTTTTTACCATCCTCATGGTTTTTAAAAAGGAAGTTTTAAATTTGAAACTTTCCTTTTTGGTAACCATGTTAAAAAGGAAATTTTAAATGAGAAGTTTTAAATTTTAAAACTTGTTTTAAAATAAAGAAAACTTTTCTTTTTTAAAACATCCACATTAGGAGATTAAAAGAGAGCTTGTAAAATTTTATAAGAGCTTTCCTTCTTTGCTTATAAAATTTTTACAAAGTTTTTTTGTTTCTTTTATTTCCTCTTAGGGCCGGCCACCCTTGTTTGGTGCCCAAGCAAGGGGCCGACCAATCTAATTAAATCAATCAAGAGGGAGAAAAAGGAAATAAAAAGGAGGAACGGAAAAACAAGAGGAAGATTTTATTTTTTTGTAAAAATCTTTCCTTGTTTGCTTTGGGCAAGTATTATAAAAGAAGGGGAGGAGAGGCCTCATGAAGAATTCTATTCTTTTCTCTCTTCTCTCTAGTTTTCTCCTAAGGGCCAACCCTTGCTTCTCTTCCTGCTAGGGTCGGCCACCCCTTGTGGTTGCTTTGTGGGGCCGGATACAAAGAGAAGGAGAAGAAAAGGAGAAGTAGGGATTAGATTAATTCTTATTCTCTTGTTGGAGCTCTTCATTGTGGTCGGCCCCTCTCTTCTTTCTTTTCCCTTTGCTCTCTTTTGTTCCTTGGTGGTGGTGGTGGCCGAATACTGGAGAAGGAGGAGGAGCTTTGGGTGGTGTTCATCTTGGAGGATCGTCGCCCACACGACGTCCAAGAGGAGGCGAGGAATATGGCAGAAAATCTTGAGGTTATTAGCATACAAATAAGAGGTATAACTAGTAATTATTTTTCACATCATACTAGTTCTTCTTTGTTAGAATTCCAAACACAAGAGGCATATGATTCTAGAGTTTCGGATTTGTTTCGAAGTTGTGTTTTTTTGTTTATTTTTCGAATTTGTTATTCGATTGTTCTTTTTTGGTTAAACCTAATGTTATTTTAGGAAATTAAATATTTAATTTCGTTAAGAGGTTTTGTCGAGGCAGTGGTGGATGCTCGCATACCCAAGAAGGTCATGTGCCTCGCCATGTTTGTCCTGAGAACCAATTTTTGAAATAGATATTTAATTAAATTTGTAACATAGGTTGATTTAGATCAATAGTGTTAAGTTCTGCTTGCGATCCAAATCTAAACCATTAAAAACAGATAAGTTAAATTTAGAATCAATAATGTTAAGTTCCGTTTACGATTCCTAATTTAATTTCTAAAGAACACAATAGGTTGTTTAGGAAAAGTTTCGATACTTGTATAAAATTTTTGTACAATGGAACCGGTACGATCTTCCTAGGACCAACCAACAAATACATCTCTTTCAATCAATCTACTAAAGATCAGATAGCATTTTCTAGGTTACCACTACTTGCGTACATGTCAACCATAGCTATTCCAATGAAAGAATCACTAGCTAGATCATTCTTCAAAATATGAGCATGAACTCGAGATCCACAAGTGCTATCTCTCAGGCTAGTGCAAGATCTTAACACACTGATGTATGTATAACTGTTAGGAACGATATTCTTTGTTAGCATGTGTCTGAAGATTCTTAGCCCTTTGTCACAGGCATTCCCACAGTGAAATCCAGAGAAAAGGCAATTCCAGGATACAGTGTCGTGGTCCAACATAGTGTCAAACATTATACACCCATCACCTACAGCCACATTCTTCATGTACATGTTTAATATAACATTGCCAACTTCTATTCTTGTTTCAAATCTATTTTTCAAAATGTTTGCATGAAGACTTGCACATAGAGCTAGATCGCCTAACTCAGAAGCAACACTTGCCACACTCACAAGAGTACAATGATTTGCTTTGGCTCCTACGCTCTCCATAGTTCTAAACAATTCGACTGCCTCAGTGCTCAATCCTAGTTGAGTAAAGCATGATATAATCACACTCCAAATAACAATATCAGGATCAATAGTGCTAATGAAGACCTTATGAGCTTCCATAGCCAAACCATATTTGGAGTACATATCTACTAGACTACTACTTAAGAACCCATCTTGTTCCAACCCACTCTTGATCACAAAACAATGAACTGATAGGCCTCGTCTAACAACCCCATACAACTGCTGACGAAATCTCAAGTCTCCACAAACTGAAAAAAATCTTAAAAGGAGGCATTTCACCCACAAAGATGTATCCACCTAGGATTGTGTTCCGACAAAAGGCATCCTTTTCTGGAAGATTGAAGAAGACTTTCTCAGCAAGATACATCCGCTCACACTTTGCATATATATAAAGAAGCGAAGATCCAACAAATAGATCATAAAAGGGTTGCATTTTTACAACAACCCCGTGCAACTACTGCCCGAAATTCAAGTCTCCACAAAGCTAACAAGATTTCAGACAGGAGGCAAGAGCAAAAGTGTTTGGCGAGCTCTATCCGTCACCATCTCGCAGAGCTACATGCATACGCTGACATGAGGGTCGTCCACTAGACATCATCGCGCTAGGCATTTCGTCGAACAACGATCGAGCGGCTTCCATGCAACTGCATTGTGAATACAAATTGATGCAGTGATGGAGAGAAGCCTATCTGGCATGAGATCAACTGTCAAGGTAAAGGCCAAAGTCAAGACGGTCAATGCCCACGTGTCAAAGGGCTGAACGAAGGACAATTATAATGGCTGGTCGGACGGTCAGGTCTTGACCGACAGGAGACGGGTCCGAGCTAATCCCCACTCAGACTCAGGATGATATATATGACAGCCGACGCTCAACACGGAGTGGCAGAACATCATACGGGACCTGGCTAGAGACGCAGCGGAGTCCCGGCCGAGCGGCTTCACCATTCGGCCAGGCAACGGAACTTGGTCATGGACGGAGCGGAGTCCCGACCGAGTGGCTACCCCGCTTGGCCAAGCAACGGGACCTGGACATGGACGGAGCGGAGTCCTAGCCGAGTGACTACCCCACTTGATTAAGCAACAGGACCACTATAGTATCTCTCGACATCATTTTGGGAGATGGTGTCGTTGACCCAATACATGGTCGACAGGAGGATTGTACGATCGAAACTTTTACTGTCGCATTAAGGATATGCATGCCCTGTTAAGGTATGATGTCAGCGATACTTTTTTGACAAAACCCTTTCATGGGACACAAGGGAGAGGGTGTCATGCCTCGAGAAGCGTGCACACTGCCCACCAGGGCTCTATATAAAGGAGGTAATTTATCGACGGAGGTATGCATTATTATTGAGTTCTATTGTTGATACTGTTGCTCCACCTTTCTCCATATTCCGATGACTGACTTGAGCGTTTGAGGGTCAACGTCAGGGATCCCTTCCCTGGCCCGACACTGATGTCGTTTGTTTTGCAGACAGAGCGAAGTCCACGTATGGTCAGCAAAGCTGCCATGTCCCAGCTTTCCAGCTTTACGATTTCGAACAGGATCATTTTGGCACCGTCTGTGGGAACGCAACCTACATCCGAACAGGAAGATGAAAGACGCTGGACGATTCATAATGGTAACGCTAACGCAAGAGGAGCTCAACATCTTGATACAAGCCTGAGCGACGAAGATAGTGGAGCAACAACAACAACAGGCACTGGCCAAGCACCAACAAGTAATGACTGAACGCCAAGCGTGGGAGCATGCAGCCTCAGCTGTAGGTCGCTCAGTTGAGTAGTGTGATCGAGCTCACCGAGTATCTGTTAGATCGAAAAGAATTTAGATATCTCCACAATTGCATGATATTGTCCACTTTGGGCCTGAGCACTCATGGTTATGCTCTTAGGCTCTAACCAAAAGACCTCATGCCAATGGAGATATCTTTCTCTTATAAACACATGATCTTTCCCATGTGTTTTCAATGTGGGACTATGTTTGTAACCTTGCAACTCCAACAGTATTCGCTCGGGGTAATAGCAAGAAATCGGTCAGCACGTATGGGGACGTCGCCCAATGCCCTATCTCCTTCCATCGAGCGCTGTTCAGGACCCTATCAGATGAAAAGGGCCGAGCGGACAAGAACCAGGGGTCTTCCTCATACGACGCGCCCATTTGGGATGCAGGGAAAGGGAAGGCACCTAGAGAGGATGATTCGCCCGAGCAGGTCAATCGACAGTTTTTAGAGGAGATTCTGAACGACCCTCTGCCAAAACATTGCACTC
The DNA here is from genome assembly GCF_018446385.1 of Zingiber officinale. NCBI lineage: Eukaryota > Viridiplantae > Streptophyta > Magnoliopsida > Zingiberales > Zingiberaceae > Zingiber > Zingiber officinale. Next base: position 85,565 of record NW_024589928.1, on the reverse strand, counting down.
CGCTGACGATCAGAGAGTACAACAGAACCACCAACCCGGACGACCACTTGGTCAAATTTGATAATGCGGCCACACTTCATCAGTACACTGATGGAGTCAAATGTAGGTCTTCCTCACTATTTTCTCTGGATTGGCACAACGTTGGTTCAAAAGATTATCGAAAGGATTAATCCACAGCTTCAAGGACTTTCGGACGACATTCTTTCACCACTTCTCCAGCAGTCGCCGCCACCAGAAGACGAGTGTGAACTTGTTCTCGCTTAAGCAAGGGCCCAGAGAGGCATTAAGGACCTACATCCAGCGCTTCAATTAGGTGGCGATGGACATCCTAGCGGTCTCCTCAGACATGTTATTGAACGCCTTCACCCAGGGGCTTACCAAAGGAGAGTTCTTCAGATCGCTCATTCGGAAGTCATCAAGGGACTTCGACCACCTATAAAAGAAGGACAATGAATACATCAATGTAGAAGAAGCTCAGGCGGCGAGGAAAAAGGAAACTCAAGCAGTCATCAACCCCCCAAGGGGACTCGGTCGGAAGGAGCCCTGCCACACTACGAGCCTAGGACACATGTCGTGCAGCATGTGGCAGCCGTTCGCCCAAAGGATGGAAATGGCAAGATGTGGACATCGATGTTCTGCTCCTTCCACTAGTCGGCAACACAGAACACCTGGGACTGCTACGACCTGACAGCTAGTAGGCCGACCCCATGAGGATATCGTCGTCAATTCCCATCTCCCGATCGACGACACAGTCGTCGATCGGCCAGGCGAAGGGAGGAAGAGTGGATGGTGGTTGAGCCACGCCATCATCAATCTTAGAGAAGGGACGATTGGGGTCCTACCCAAGCCCATGCCAAGCGGAGCAAACCTTCATTTCGAGAGGAGAACAGGAGCAACTCCGCTTGGGGAGAAATAGCGTGATCACCGCTTGACTGACCGGCGGTGATTCCAAACGAGCAAGGAGCACGCCTGACGACTCGAGATCCACATCGTTGGCTGCAACAAGGAGGTGCGTGTAAATATAGATGTACTTGTATAAGTGCATGTGTGTCTTTTGGATGTAGGACAAGCATGAATAAAAACACAAGTTTTCCATACTATTGAGTCGATCAACTAAGTTAAAAGTCGAGTGACGACTCTAAACTCCTGTCTATGCATTACAATCATCGAGCGGTGACGTTAAACCTTGGTCTTTGTTAACCGTCGAGCGGTGACGTTAAACCCTGGTCTTCACCAAACGTCGAGCAGTGATGTTAAACCCTGGTCTTCGTCAATCGTCGAGCAGCGATGTTAAACCCTAGTCTTTGTCAACCGTCGAGCGGCGACGTTAAACCCTGGTCTTCACCAACCATCGAGCGACAACATTAAACCCTGATCTTCACTAACCGTCGAGCAGCGTCGTTAAACCCTGGTATTCGTCGATCGTCGAGCGACGATCTTTGTCAACTTTCGAGCGGTGATGTTAAACCCTGGTCTTCACCAACCATCGAGCGGCGACGTTAAAACCCTGGTCTTCGCCAACCGTCGAGCATCGACGTTAAACCATGGTATTCATCGACCATCGAGCGGCGACGTTAAACCTTGGTCTTCGTCAATCGTCGAGTGACGACATTAAACCTTAGTCTTCATCGACGGTTGAGTGGCGACCTTAAACCCTCTACCTCTGTAGTCGAGCGGCAACGTTATATCCCTGTCTACACCTATCAACGGTCGAGTGGCGACCTTAAACTCTTATGTACACCAACAACTAAGCGACGACTATAAACCCGAGATCAATGAAAAAAGGCTTATCTTCGCAGACTTGCTTAATCTTGAGCGGTAGCACAATGATAAACAATCAGAAAATTTGAAAAGGAAAAGCCAAACGACACAGAATGAAGGATTGACATGAAATAAAAAGGTTCGCCAAATGGGCAATCATTCATTAACCCTTGCATAATTTTTACAAGTCCAAAAAGGTAGTACAAAAAAAGAAGGTACGCGAGCAAGCTCACTCAGATAATCCAAAATATCGTTGGGCAGCGACTCGGTCATCTTGTCCCACCTGATGACCTTGTTTGTTAGAGCGGTTAGAATGTAGCCGTCGTCCTTCAGTTGGTCCAGCGTCCCGTCGATCTCAAGGTTGAAAAGACAGAGCGCCCAATCGGTGACCTTGTCATTGAAAATGTCCGAGCGGAGGTAAGCCCTTTTCGGCGCCTCTAACTGCTAGACTCGGTGTCTTGGTAAAATTGTTGTGCCGCTCGGGAGGCTTCCAAGTCTGCCTTCAGCATCACCATCTCTGCGTCCTTAGCGTCAAGATGGGCCTTTGCGGCAGACCGATCGGCTGACCTACCTTCTCGCTCAGTGTTCAGCGAGACCTCCGCATCCTTCAAGTTCTGAGCCAACACTCGAAATTCTTTATTTTTTATCTCCAAGTCTTCGATAGCCCGGAGCTTCCTAGTGTTGACCGAGTGGATCTTGGACTTGAAAGAGCTGACCTGTTTATTAAGCCGAGCCAGTTGGGTAGCCTGCTCGACACTTTTTCACTTCTCCGCCTCCAGCAGCTCGGAGCTCTTCTTCATATCAGCTCTTAGTTAGGCATTTTTCGCGCTAATTTGCTCCGTATGCGCCTGAGAAGCTGCCTCCTGGCCGCTCGGGGAGCGCAGCTGCTAGACTTCTTGCTCTAAATAGGCGAGTCTGTAGCACATGGTCAAACTCTTTACCCAGTACTGTAATGACAAAAGAATTATATAAGCCGGACGAACAATCAAGAAGAAAAGAAAGGTGCGATATACGTACCCAGTGGACGTCTAGGTGTGGCTATTGGCGAGTTCCCCTAGAGCGATAATCGCCGCACGGGCTCAAGCATCGGCTCAGATCTGTGCGAGCAGTCCTTGAATTCTAATCTGATGCTCGGGGGTGAGGGACGCTGGGTCATCCGTACTGCGGTACTTGTCCATCAACAAATAGATGATTGTCGTTATTTGCCTCTGGCTATTCAAGCCAGAGGGGTCTGAAGTTGCTCGGCCAGAAGACCGAGACGTGGAAACTTGTCAAATGCGGGGCACCTGTGTTGCTGGCAAAGGCGATGGCATGAATGCAATCGGCGACACGCATATCACCCCTTGAGGAAGCTCGGACAGCGAGGGTGTCCGGTCTGACGAAATGGATGCAGGGAGTTTTACGTTTCCCTGCTCAGGAGGCAGAAGCGAGGTCTCACCTCACTCAGAGGAGGGTCGGGAGATGACCGTTGTTGGGGTTTGCAAGGCAGATGTGGCGGATCGAGAGGACCCCTCCGCTCGGCGTCTCTTGCGTAGTTAAAGAGGCTCGTCGGAGGTGACCGACTTTAAGGCAACTGATATAGGTCGACCGAACGGGCAGAAGGTCTGTTGTGGTAGCTGCTGCGTTGCTCGCGACTGTCTGACTTCTCCCAACTCCGCTCCCCAGCACCTGTGTTCCCTCCTCTTCACCGAGCGGATCTTCATTGGAGCCAACCGGCTGCAAACCGCGACTCTCCAGCTCGGCTATGACTGCAGCGTTGATGTTTGCATCCGCAAGCTTGCACTTGTCGGCTAGCTGCGCTCACAACATGACTTAAGCTGCACAAAAGAAAGAAAAATCAGTTAGATTCAAAGGTTGGGAGAATGAAAGAGCATACCTAGGCTGGACGGAAGCTTTGTGCGGATCGGGCTTAGGCCGAATACGTAGTGGACGCCCTCCAGCAGTAACTTATGGATATAGTACTTTTGACCGGCCAAGCTTGAAGCTGAGTGAAGGTAATCCGATCATCTCTTGTATTTCTTGAACTCCGAAGGGTTTAGCACTTCTTACTGCTAGTTGGTCGGAAAGTTCGACCTCTCGGGAAAGCGAACAAAGAAGAAGTAGTCCTTCCAATACTTGTTAAAGGACGATATTTTATTAAAGAAGACTAGGGTCACTCGGACTTGGAAGAGAAAAGTCTCCGGCTAGGATAATTTGGGATAGTAAAAATAGTAGAAGAGCCTAGGAGTAAGAGGAATGTCGTGTAGGTAAAACAGGACGACAACCTCGTACAGCAGCCGAAAGGAGTTCGACACGAATCGATGGAGAGAAATGTGAAAATATTTACAAACGACAGAAAAGAAAGGGTGGATCGAAAACTGCAGACCGGTGGTGAACTGGTCCCTAAAGAAACAGAGAGTACCCTGCGGTGGTTCATGTGGCCGGTCGGAAGCAGAAGGAAGAACGATTTGGTAATCAAGGGGAAGTTCATAAGCGGATTTCAAGCTTTCAGCGTTGCCCCTGTCGAACTTGGACTCGATGGAAGTGTACTAGAGGCCAGGGACGGAGGCATGAGATTGTGAAGAGCTTGCCATCGAAAGCAAGGACGACGACGCAAAACAAAAAAAGGAAGGAAGGGATGAAGAGGCTTACAGAAAGAATCGTCGGAGAAGGAGAAGCAGTGAGACGTCGCTGGAGAACTCGAAGATGAAGGTGCGCGAAGTAAGGAAGAAGGCGACGCACATGAGTTTTATAAATCTCATGGTCGATCGACCTGAGTCGTCCGATCTATGGTTGTGAAAAACTAGGAGGAGATCCGACCATTTAATTCGAAAAGGTGCCTATCACATTGCCAGCGGTTATCCACCTATCACATCAAACGTGCGGCGACAAAAGGAGGATACATGGTGCTCAATCACCGGACGACATTAATGAGGCTTAATTAAAAGGTATGGCCGTGTGTTCGACCATAATGGTCAGGGATTTGCATGGTCATTGAGAAATTTGGATGACGTTAGAGCGCTCAGTCGAGGAGCACAGGAAAAGGAATTTTTTCACCAAGTGTTGTCGCTCATTGCCCGAGCGACGCGTGTAAGCAATTATCACACAACCGAATGGTCGAAACACAATCGCTTCAAAGGAATTAGGTCGAGTGGCGTTTGTATACTTGGTTAGGCCATGCGAGGCCGAACGACAAAATCGTGAAAGTCATCGAAGACTACTAGTCTGGTCAGTCGGACTTGCAGCCTCCTTCGATTAGACTTGAGGGAGAGCTTGTGATGCGGCGATGGAGGAAAGCCTATCTGGCATGAGGTAAACTACCATGGTGGAGGTCAACTGTCATGGTGGAGGTCAAAGTCAAGGCGGTCAATGCCCGGATGTCAAAGGGCCGAACGGAGGACAATTGTAATGGTCGGTCAGGCGGTCAGGCTCCGACAGGCAGGAGATGGGTCCAAGCTAATCCCCACTCAGGCTCAGGATGATATGCATGACAGCTGACGCTAGACACGGAGTGGCAGAACATCGTACGGGACCTGGCCAGGGATGCAGTAGAGTCTCGGTCGAGCGGCTTCACCATTCGGCCAGGCAACGGAACCTAGTGATGGATGGAGCAGAGTCTCAGCTGAGCGGCTACCCCACTCGGCCATGCAACGGAACCTGGACATGGACGGAGCAGAGTCCCAACCGAGTGACTACCCCGCTCATCCAAGCAACGGGACCACTATAGTATTTCTCGACATCATTTTGGGAGATAGTGTCGCTGACACAAAACATGGTCGACAAGAGGATCGTACGACCGAAGCTTCTACTGTCGCATCAGAAATATACATGCCCTATTAAGGTATGGTGTCAGGGGTACTTTCTTAACAAGACCCTTTCATGGGACATATGGGAGAGCATACTCATACCTCTGTTAAGATTTAAAATATTTTATTTATTGAAAGTTTTAGCATTGTCCAAGTCTTTAGGTGTTAGCCATTTTTTAATTTGTCTAAGTCTTTTAATTCTTATCTATTGATCCTACTTTATAGGAGATAGAGTTTGAAAAGTTCCTATGTAAAGCCTATTTATAGGCTCAATTTCTTCATCAACAAGTAGTGCATTTCCATTCCAATACATCTCTTTGGCTTTTCCGTACCAATACATCTCTTTTTCTTCTTTCCACGCCATTGTATCAGTGGTATCAGAGGCACAAAGAAGCAGTAGCTTTCATCTTGCAGCAGCAAGACTCAATGGTGTCTAACAACAATTTTGTGCAACTTGCGATTCCACGTTTTGATGGTCACTACGACCATTGGAGTATGCTGATAGAAAATTTTCTAAGATCAAAAGAGTATTGGCCAATCGTTGAATATGGAATTAAAGCACGAGCAACAGATGCAATCTTGACTGATGTCTAGAAAATAGATTTGGAAGGGAGAAAGCTCAAAGACTTGAAGGCAAAAAATTACCTTTTCCAGACAATTGATCGTCCCATCTTAGAAATAATTCTTAGCAAAGAAACTTCCAAAGATATTTGGGATTCCATGAAGAAAAAATATCAAGGCTCCGCTAGAGTGAAGTGTGCACAACTTCAAGCTTTGAGAAGAGATTTTGAAACTCTGCTGATCATGTCAGTGCGCTGAGTCGATGGAAACTGGGGACGTGGCGCTCTCTGCTGCTCCCAGGTGATCTTCGCGGCGACGTAAGCCTCCGATGAACCTGCAGCAAAGTCGGGCCAGGAAGGGGTTCCCAGCGACGACCCTCCGACGCTCAAGTCAGGCGATGGCGAGAAGAAACAGCGGCGGAATAGAGACTGTGGCTACAGTAGATAGGGAGAAAAAATCATACCTCCGTCGAAGTCCGGGGGTCTTTATATAGGACCCTGGAGAGGCGCGTGCACGCTTCCCGGGGCATGCACGTTCCTCAAAGCATACCTCAGAATGGTTGTGTCAGAAAAGCATGCCTGACGCTATACTGCAATTGTCCGAGCATATCTCTGCCATGGCAGTGGAAACTTCCTTCGTACGATCCTTGGTACGGTCCGGCCGCTGACCATGTTGCTTGTCGGCTGTAGTCGTCTCGAGAATGATATCACTAGCTGCCCCTTTTGTCCTCTTCTAAACCCTCTATCTCTAATTGGGTCGAACGGGCTGATCGCTAGGCCTCCCGGGCACCCGGGTATACACGCGCCTCGGACCGGGCGAGACGGCCGCTCGACCACATACTCGGATGGGGCACCAACTAGTTGTTCTGCAGCTTGGCAGAGCAGCTTAGCTACTCGGCATAGCGGTTCCTCTATAAAGGAGCTTGTGAGCGTCAGAAACTCAACCCGAGGTCGAGTTGTCTTCGTGCCAGTCCGGGGCCCACTCAGGCCGGTCGGCCAGGAGACTTCCTCCCTGCTCAGCTGGACCTTTGACTCTCCTGTGCCATTGACCCCTTCCTCTGTGGGCCCCCGATCCTTACCACCGGATCACATGTCTTCCCTTCAAGTCTGGTCGAAGGAGGCGGTAAGTCCGACTGACTGGACCGTTGGCTTGGTGGCATGTCTGCCACTCGGCTATTGATGTTAGTGTCTATCCGATCGGTGATGCCGATCGGCCCGTCACCAGTTAGCACTTGGCAAATTTTGTTTGCCAGTGGTTGTCACGCCGCTCCGGCGGTGGTCAATGCCGGTATCCCTAGAAGCTCCTCGGGATTTGTGCAAATCAACGCCATTAAGTCTGAGCACGCGACCATGCCCACATAATGGTGCTCATTAAATGCGGTCTGTGAGCAGGCACCACGTGGTAGCACAGCCGTCACTGCACCCTCGAGCTGTCAGGGCTGATGTGACCTTTGGCTTTTCGAATTCGACGGTCATGTTCGCTCCTCGGATCTCATGACCTGGATCAGACGGCTCCGGTCGATCGAGCCCAACGTTTATAAGGGCATCTCCTCTTCCCCAGCCGCTTCGCGTTATCGTGCGTGCGCATCCGAGGGCTTTCGCTTAGTCTCGTTCAGTGTTCCGGCGAACTCGTTTCTCTGCACTCCGGTGATCCCTCGCTTCCTCCTTCGGTCACATCTTCTGTAAGGCTCCTTTGCCCCTCTCCTTTCAGTTCTTTTGCGTTTCTCTTTGTGCTTTCGCCGTATTCGTGCCCCTTTTGACACTGTTCCGACCATTCTTCTCGTCAACCCTTGCCTTCTTTTGCTTCGGCCCTTGTCCTGGTAATGGCCAGTTCTTCTTGCCAGTTCGACCTCGCCCCTGGCCTCTGCTATACCACCACGGAGAGCCAGTTCGACGAGAGGGATGCGCTGAGCCTCACCTGAACCTTCGAACTTCCTTCTGACCATGAACTAATACTAGCTACCCCATCCGATCGGCCACACGACCCTCCGATCGGCACTGTTTGCTTTTTTCGAGACCAGTTTGTGGCCGGTCTACGTTTTCCTATTCATCCGTTCATCCTTGACGTGTGCAACTACTTCCGCCTCCCGCTCGGCCAACTCGTCCCGAACTCCTTTACGTTGCTGTGCGGGGTAGTTGTCCTCTTTTGGCTGCACGACATCCCCTTAGTCCCCAAGACTTTCCACTATTTCTACTATCCCAAACAGTCTTAGTGGGGCACCTTCCTCTTCCAGTCGCGGATCGGTCTTGTTTTCTTCGACAAGATTCCGACCTCGAACAAACATTGGAAAGAGAACTACTTCTACCTTCGTTTTCTCGAGTGGCCATCTTTCCGAACTAAATGGCGGACCACCATGTCGAGTCCGCGGACCTTGGCAAATACAAGAGCCAGCCAGATTACCTCCACGCAGCCAATCTGCTGGTGGCGGAGATTCAAGATCCACAAGCTGCTTTGCGAGGGTGTTTGTACATATTCGGATTGAGCCCGATCTGAACGAAGCTTCCAAGCAGCATGGGTAAGCGTTTTCCTCATCCCCCTTCCTTTTGGTCTAACTGATTTATTCTTCTTTTATGCAGGCGAAATCATGTGGCGTGCCAAGGCTACTGATCGGATGAGGCTGAAAGCTGCCGAGATAGAGGCAGTGGCCACTAAGGAGATGGCCGATCTGGGCATCGAACCGGTCGGCTCACACGAGGTGAAAGCGAAGAAGCTCCACCCGCGGTCGGAGAGTCGGTCGTTCGGATCCCTGCAACTGCACCGGTCGGTGATGCTATCTCATCTGCCGGACAACCAGCGTCGGAAGAAGCGAGGCACTCGGCCGAAGACTCCCCATTGATAATACACAAATGGCGTCGGACGGATCTCCACACCCAATCAGCTACATCTATGGAACGGTGCGGGCGCGACGGCAACCCGGAGCCGCCGGGCCGGAGCGTGGTGCGGCTCCTCGCCCGCACGGTCGAGGTCTACCGGGCGCAGCTCACCGTGATGCTCCTGGCGCTCGCGATCATCGCGGGGGCGGCGCTGCTGCACGACCACGAGCTCATCTTCGAGGCTGCCTGCGGAATAATCTCCGCTGGTCGAGTGCTGCCAGTCAGCTGGCTCTTCCAGTCATGCGGATCCGAGCGACCGTTGAGTGGTTAAGGCCGTCCTCCACCTCCCAACAGAAGAATTTCTTCTGGCGGCTGATTGGCCAGTCGCCCCGGAGCATCAGATCACTATCCACGGACTGCTCACCAAGATATGGGAGGATGCGAGGGCCTGCATTGCCTTGATGACTCCTGGTCAGCTCGGCGACAGCCACTTGTAGCAAGCTACCGGGGTATGCTTCTTAACACACTTCATGACTATTTACCTTGGTTCTTGATATTATTTCATCTGAGCGCAGAACTGGGTAAAGAACATCGTGGTCAACAACCGCCTGGCCGCGCTGGAGGAATAGTTGAAGAAGCTCCAAATTTCTGGAAATGCGCCGACTCAGGGCCCTTCGTACGCCACGCTTCGGTTCGAGTTGACCAAAGCAGAGAAACTGCTTGCGGCCGAGCGGCACAAGTCCTCTGGCTTGTAAACCAGGGTAGCTGGGCTTGAAGCCCAGGTTAAGGAACAGCGCGTCAAAGAATTGGCCGACCTGCTATCCGCCGAGCGAGAAGGCCGATCGGCTGCTGAAGCTAAACTTCAAGGAGATAAGAAGGATCTCCAAGACGCTCTTGACGCTTCCCGAGCTGCACTAAAGGAATATCAAGATGGTGAATCAGGCCGCTTCGCGGTGATGAAGCAGAATTATTTCCGCTCGGACGAATTTGGCGAGAAGTTTAGCGATCGGCTAGTCCTGGCCTTTGAGGAAGCCATCTGGGCGACAACTGTTTATTTGAAGGCTAAGGGTCAACTCCCGGAGACGGTCTCTATCCCTCCCAAAGACTTTGTCAGACTGCTAGAAACCATCCCTGAGCCCATCTTTGATGTCCTGGAGTGAGGAGCGTTTTTAGCTTGTTTTTGTTTTTATGTTTTGAAGCTGCATCTGTATGCTCGCCGTTCTGCGAGTTAAAATTATCCGCTTTAATCTGACTTTCAACATACTTGACTATGTTATTTTTATTCGGCGAGTCAATATAAAATTTTGACTCTGCTAATGTTACTTCTTAACGCATTCCTCCGAGTGGTATTGAGTCTTCGGGCGGGGTTTTATCACTGTCCGACTCGGATTTAACGTCGGCCGGGCTCCGACGTTTTTTATAGTCGTCCGACTGATTTAACGTCGCCGCTGACGGCGCCTTTGAGCCGGGTTTAATGATCAGTCCGACTCAGATTTAACGCCCCCGGTCTTCACGGGGTTTATAGTAGTCGATCAAACTCGGGATTTAACGTCACCGACGATCTTCACGCGGGGGTTCATAGTCGTCGGTCCGACTCTGATTTGCGTACGCTCGCCGGCGGTCTTCAAGAGGTTTTATAGTCATTCGCCAGATCTGGTAACGCCGCACTGACTCGGCTTCGTCGTCGGATTTTTATAGTCGGTCCGACTGGAATTTAACGTCGCGCCGCCGCGGTCTTCACGCCGGGGTTTATAGTCGGTCCGTACGTCGATTTAACGTCACGCGCCCTAACGGGGCCGGGATTTTATAGTCGGTTCGACTACGATTTAACGTTGCACCTCTGAGATACGCTGAGTCTCGATTGATTTAGGATTTACATGCTCGCTCCGGTCTTCTTCATGCGGGGGTTTATAGTCATCATGTCCGACTCTGGAATTTAATGTCGCCGCTCGACGGTCTTCAAGCCGGGGTTTTTATAGTCGCCAGTCCGACTCTCGGATTTAACGTCGCTGCTCGACGATCTTTGTTTGGCATAAATTGTTCCTTTGACTTTACTCCTGCGGTCAAAAGATACAACAGAATTGAACATTATGAGTTACAATGGCACACCTTTCACCTAGCTCGGTACGGCTGGAGGTGATTTGCACTCCATGGTTGCTCTAGCTTCCGTCCATCTTCATCTTCGAGGTAATAGGCGCCCGAACGGAGCTTTTCTACAATCTTGAATGACCCGGCCTAAGGAGCTCCCAGCTTGGTCACGTCGCCGACTGACTTGACTTTCTTCCAGACGAGATCGCCGACCTGAAAAGATCTGAGAATTACCCGTCTGTTGTAGTTTTGCTTCATCCTCTGACGATACGCCATCAACCGAACGGCAGCTTTGGCTCGCGTCTCATCCACCAAGTCCAGCTCCAAATGCCTCCGTTCAGCATTATTCTCATCGTAGACTTTGATCCGGTCGGATTCTACCCTGACTTCTACCGGGACGATGGCTTCCCCACCGTACACCAGGTGAAAGGGGGTCGCTCTTGTTCCCTCCTTGGGCGTCGTTCGGAGCGCCCATAATACCCCGGCCAGCTCGTCGACCCAACTGCCACCTTCATGGTCAAGCCGAGCCCAGAGAACTCGTAATATCTCCCGATTGGTGACTTCGACTTGCCCGTTACTTTGGGGATATGCTACAGAAGTGAAGGCTTGCTGAATGTCGTACCCCTTGCACCATTCCTCGAGCTGCTGACCCGCGAACTACCTTCCATTATCGGAGATGAGCCATCGCGGGATGCCGAACCGACAAATGATATGCTGCCATATAAATTTCTTGACTATTTCCTCGGATATTTTAGCTAGCGGCTCGGCTTCAATCCACTTGGAAAAATAATCCACTGCTACTAGCAAGAACTTTCGCTGCCCAGTCGCCATTGGAAATGGTCCCACAATGTCCATGCCCCATTGATCGAACAGGCAGGACACCGTGGAAGTTTTTAATTCTTCCGCGGGACGATGTGAGAAACTGTGGTACCGTTGGCAGGATAAGCATGTGGCGACTGTCCGGACGGTGTCCTCCTGTAAAGTCGGCCAAAAATAGCCGGCCAAAAGAATCTTCCTTGCCAACGAACGACCACCCGGATGCCCGCCACATGAGCCCTGATATACTTCTTGCAAAATGTAGTCCATATCCTCTGGGTCGACGCATTTAAGTAGAGGCCCGGAGAACGCCTTTTTGTAGAGTTGGTCGCCAATGAGGACAAACCGACCAGCTCTTCTTCTGAGCAGATGTGCCTCCGACCGATCGGACGGCATTGTTCCGGACTTCAGAAACTCTGTTATAGTCGTTCGCCAGTCATTCGGGAATATAAGTCCCTCCATCCGATCAATGTGGGCGACCAGGGACACTTGCTCGACTGGCTACTCGCTGATAATTGTTGATATCGAACTGGCCAGCTTAGCCAGTTCATCTGCAGCCTGATTAGCCGCACAGGGGATCTTCTGTACCACCACCTCTCGGAAACCGGCCCTTAGTTTGGCGAAGGCTTCCGCATAAAGCTTTAGCCTAATGTTGCTTATCTAAAATGCTCCCGAAAGTTGCTGAGCAACCAACTGTGAGTCTGAATGAATTAAAACATTGCTAGCTCCCACATGCCAAGCAGCCTGCAAACCTACTATAAGCGCCTCATACTCTGCTTCATTGTTGGTCACTTTATAGTTCAGCCGTATGGATAGGTGCATCCGTTCTCCGTGGGGGGAGACCAGCAGTACGCATACTCCACTTCCCTGCCGAGTGGACGATCCATCTACGTACACCTTCCAGGTGGCTTCGGGTTCGGGATTTTGTACCTCAGTTACGAAGTCTACCAACGACTGTGCCTTGATTGTCGTCCGGGGCTTATATTGTATGTCGAACTCGCTTAGCTCCGTAGTCCACTTGATCAGCCGCCCGGACGCCTCAGGGTTTAATAGAACTCGGCTCAAGGGGCTATTTGTCATGACAATGATTGTATGCCCTAGGAAATATGGTCGGAGCCTTCGAGCGACTAAAACAAGTGCGAAGGCAAGCTTCTCAAGACCAGTGTAGCGAGACTCAGCATCCTTTAAAATGTGGCTAAGGAAATACACTGGTTGTTCTTCGCCGTTCTGCCTGACTAGCGTCGAACCGACCGTGTGCTCGATTGAAGACAGATAAATACGGAGGGGCTCGCCGACAGATGGCTTAGCTAATACAGGTAATGAGTTTAGGTAGGCCTTCAATTCTTCGAATGCTCGGTCACATTCCTCATCCTATTGGAATTTGGTCGCCCGGCGCAGGATCCTGAAGAAGGGCATGCTCCGATCGGCTGTCCGGGAGATGAACCGAGATAGCGCTGTTATGCGGCCCGTTAGGCGTTGGACTTCTTTCAAGTTTCTGAGCGGCGACATATCCTGTAGCGCTTTGACCTTGCTAGGGTTGGCCTCAATGCCTCGCTCGGTGACTATGTAGCCTAGGAAACAACCACTTTTTGCTCCGAACAAGCACTTCTGTAGGTTCAACTTGATCCCGTACGCCCGTAGTGTCTGGAAAGTTTCCTTTATATCTGCATAGAGGTCGGCCGTTCGGAATGATTTAATGAGTATATCGTCAACATATACCTCTAGGTTTCGCCCGATCTGCTTCCGGAACACCCTGTTCATGAGTCGCTGGTACGTAGCCCCTGCGTTCTTCAGTCCGAACGACATTACATTGTAGCAATAAGTGTCGTTCGCCGTGATGAAACTGACTTTCTCTTGATCCTCCCAGGCGAGTGGCACCTGGTGATAACCCTGATATGCATCCAGCATGCATATCAGTTTGCACCTGGCGGTCGAATCCACTATTTAGTCAATCCGGGGCAGTGGATAAAAATCTTTCGGCATGCCTTGTTCAGGTCGCGGAAGTCGATGCAGACCCTCCATTTGTTGCCGGGCTTGGAGACTAGCACCACATTTGCGAGCCAGCTCGGGAATTGTACCTCGCGTATGTGGTCGGCCTCCAGAAGTTTCTCGACTTCCGCCCGTATGATGACGTTCTGCTCGGCACTATAATCCCGCTTCCTTTGCTTGACGGGCTGAGCATCCGGCCGGACGTGTAGCTCGTGCTACGCGATGCTCGGCGAGATTCCTGGCAGCTCGTGCGTCGACCACGCGAAGACGTCGTGGTTTCGTTGAAGACATCTGGTTAGCTAGTCCTTCTGGCTTGCTTCCAAGTCAGAGGCTATGAACGTCGTGGCCTCCGGTCGAGCCAGATGAATCTGTACCTCCTCCTTTTCTTCATAAACAAAAGTAGGCGGCTTCTCGGTTATAGTATTTACCTCGATACGGGGGGCCTTCCGAGCGGATCTCGCCTCTACTCGCACCATCTCCACATAGCAACGCCGCGCTGCCAACTGATCGCCTTTAACTTCTCCCACTCGGTCTTCCACGGAGAATTTGATCTTCTGGTGGAAAGTTGAGACGACTGCCCGAAACTCGTTGAGGGTCGGTCAACCCAAAATGACGTTGTACGCAGAGGGAGCGTCCACAACGATGAAGTTAGCAGTTCGCGTCCTTCTGAGCGGCTCTTCCCCGAGCGAAATGGCCAACTTAATATGACCTATTGGCTGAACTTCGTTCCCCATGAATCTGAACAAAGGCGTGGTCATTGGTAGTAGCTCCGCCCTGTCAATTTGGAGCTAGTCGAACGCCTTCTTGAAGATTATGTTGATCGAACTCCCTGTGTCAATAAAGATGCGATGAATAGTGTAGTTTGCTATTACCGCTCAGATGATGAGGGTGTCATCGTGCGGCACTTCGACTCCCTCGAGGTCGCCAAGACCAAAGCTGATCGTCGACCCGCTCGCCTTCTCTTGGCTGCATCCCACAGCATGTATTTCCAATCATCGGGCGTACGACTTGCGGGCTCGGTTGGAGTCCCCACTTGTTGACCCACCGGCGATGATATTTATTTCCCCCCGAGCGGAATTATTTCTATTTTCTTCCTCCCGAGCAGATAGTCTAGCTTGCTCGAGGGAGACTCGAGGGTTGGCCCTTGGCTGGTGATGTTGCTGCTGATGGTGGTGTCGATCGGGTGAACGCCTAATTATTCGCCGCTCGGTGTGCTGATGATGAGCTCTCCTGTCGGGTGAAGGTGATCGGCACCAATAGGTCCTCGGCTCAGGTTGGCTGACCGGGGGGAGACTCCGACAATCCTGAGTGTTATGGGTGGCTGATTGATGGATTTTGCAAATCATGAGCGTCCATACCTTGCCCTTTTGTCAAGGCTGCTCGGCCGCAATGTGCTGAACGGCGGGCGATCTGAAATCTTTAGGTGGTCTCATCCCCTCGGCACGTGGCCCTTTTGGCGGTTGCTAGTTGATATGTGTTCTCCGTTCGTTTTGGGATGGGGGTTCGCTCGGTGCTTCCTTCTTTCGGGCCGTTTGTGCTTCCTCCACGTTAATGTACTCACTCGCTTTTCGGTGTCAGTGGCGGTCGACTGGAGCTTCACGATGAAGAAGTCCCCATCGACTAAGCCTTGCGTAAAAGCATGCATCATTGTCTCGCACAAGACCGTGGGATGTCCATGCTTGGTTGAGCGTTGGATGTAGGCTCGGAGTTTCTTTCGGACCTTGCTTCATGGAAAGAGGCTAGTCTTACATAGCGATGTCATACGCAAAGTGATGGAGGAATGCCGTTCAAAATCTCTAAGCTCTTAATTGATCCGTCCGGCAACCTCCGGAAACCGTGGTGAGTCGGATAATGTAGTGAGGAAGACTGCGCATTTGACTCCGTCGGTGTATTGATGAAGAGTAGTAGTGTTATCGAACTTCAACGGATGGTCGCCGGATCGATTCGCCATTATACTCCCGATCGATATTGGGCGTAATGCTTGGAAGAGGGTCTTGTAAAATCGCATCGAGAGAACTAGCGATTGACACGAGGATGACTCACACTGCGGTGCTTTCCCCTTCTTCCCGACGGCCGGGTGCTTCCAGACGATCCTTGGTTGGCTGAGGCCAGCGGACCTCCAGCGAGGCGGCCATGAAATGGAATACTCACTTGCCCGTCCCTTTGTTGAGCCCCGTAGAATATTGTTCCGGTGGTCCTCCATGGCGCCGGCCTCCAGGCGGCATGTTGCGTATCCTCTGCGGCTAGTGCATGTGCTCGACCATCTTGTGCTGTGCTTCGAGCTCCTCGGGAGAGAGCGTTACCATGAGTTGGCGTCCAGCTTCTTCCATCTTCTCGGCTCGAATTCAGGTGAGTTCCCACAGACGACACCAATTTGATCCTGTTCGTGCGCTGAGTCGATGGAAACTGGGGACGTGGCGCTCTCTACTGCTCCCAGGTGATCTTCACGGCGACGTAAGCCTCCGATGAACCTGCAGCAAAGTCGGGCCGGGAAGGGGTTCCCGACGACGACCCTCGAAAGCTCAAATCAGACGATGGCGAGAAGAAACAGCGGCGGAATAGAGACTGTGGCTACAGTAGATGGGGAGAAAAAATCATACCTCCGTCGAAGTCCGAGGGTCTTTATATAGGACCCTGGATAGGCGTGTGCACGCTTCCCGAGGCATGCACGTTCCTCAAAGCATACCTCAGAATGGTTGTGTCAGAAAAGCATGCTTGACGTCATACCGCAATTGTCCGAGCATATCTCTGTCATGGCAGTGGAAACTTCCTCCGTACGATCCTTGGTACGGTCTGCCCGCCGACCATGCTGCTTGTCGGCTGTAGACGTCTCGAGAATGATATCACTAGCTGCCCCTTTTGTCCTCTTCTAAACCCTCTGTCTCTAATTGGGATGAACGGGCTGATCGCTAGGCCTCCCGGGCGCCCGGGTATACACGCGCCTCGGACCGGGCGAGACGGTCGCCCGGCCACATACTCGGATGGGTCACCAACTAGTTGTTCTGCAGCTCGGCAGAGCAGCTTAGCTACTCGGCATAGCGGTTCCTCTATAAAGGAGCTTGTGAGCGTCGGAAACTCAACCCGAGGTCGAGTTGTCTTCGTGCCGGCCCGGGGTCCATTCAGGTCGGTCGGCCAGGAGACTTCCTCTCTGCTCAGCCGGACCTTTGACTCTCCCGTACCATTGACCCCTTCCTCTGTGGGCCCCCGATCCTTACCACCGGATCATCTGCAAATGAAGGATGGAGAATCTGTCACCAGTTACTGTGCCAGGACTATGGAGATCAGTAATAAAATACGATTTCATGGCGAGAAGATGGGAGATGTCACCATTGTGGAGAAGATATTGTGTTCCTTGACACCAAAGTTTGATTATGTTGTGTGTTCCATTGAAGAATCCAAAGACATAGATGCATTTTCTCTTGATGAACTACAAAGCTCCTTGCTGGTCCATGACCAGAAGATGAACCGAAGTTCAACTTCAGAGGAGAAAGCTTTAAAGGCTTCTATCTCTACTCATTTCTCAAACTCTAGAGGAAGGGGTAGAGGTAGAGGTAGAGGAAGGGGAGATCGAGTTAACAGTAGGTATTTTGAAGCCAATGATGGTCATTTTCGATGAGATCAACATTTCGATAAATCAAAGGTAGAGTGTTTTAGATGTCATAAATTTGGACTTTATCATTCTGAATGTTATACTAAACTACCTGAAGACAAAGAAAAGGAAACGCAATCAAATTTTACCGAAAAGCAAGAAGTGGAAACTTTTTTAATTGTTGTTCAAGCTAATCAGGAACCTGAGTATGATATTTGGTATGTGGATACGGGCTGTAGTAACCACATGTGTGGAAGTAAGTCTTATTTTTCTTATTTAAATGAAGGCTTTCATTCTACAGTAAGTTTTGGTGACTCTTCCACTGTGAAAGTGATGGAAAAAGGTAATATAAAGATAAGAACCAAGAATGGTTATGTAGAAATAATTTCTAATGTCCTTTACGTTCCTGACTTAAAAAGTAATCTGTTAAGTGTTGGTCAATTACAAGAAAAGGGTTATGTAATCACTATTCAAAAGGGTGTTTGTGAGATTTATGATCCCACTAGAGGAACCATTGTTGTTGTACTAATGAACTCAAATAGCTTGTTTCCTTTGAAGATTATAAGTGTGCAATCTTGTTTGGTGGCTGAAGTAAAAGACCCTTCTTGGTTGTTGCATTTTCGTTATGACCACTTGAGTTTTTGCGGATTGAAGATCCTCCAGCAAAAAAATATGGTGACAGGTCTTCCTCAGATTAGTATTCCTTCCCAAGTTTGTGAAGAATGTGTTGTTGGCAAACAACACCGTTCTCAATTTCCTCAAGGGAAGTCATGGCGAGCAAAAGATGTTTTGGAGCTAATTCATTCTGATATATGCGGCCCGATAACACCATGTTCTAATGGAGGTAAAAGATATCTAATTACCTTCATTGATGATTATACTCGAAAAACTTGGGTTTATTTTTTTACAAGAAAAATTAGAAGCATTTTGTGCATGTCAAAGCTTCACGGCTCATGTAGAAAATGAAACAGGAAACACCATTAAAACCCTTCGAACAGATCGTGGTGGAGAATATTGCTTAAACAAGTTTGAAACTTTTTGTGAAATTCATGGCATTCGAAGAGAGCTGACAATTGCTTTTACGCCCCAACAAAATGGTATATCAGAGAGGAAAAATAGAACTATCCTCAATATGGTGAGAAGCTTGTTGACAAAAGGGAGAATTCCAAAAATATTTTGGCTTAAAGTAGTAAATTGGAGTATTCACATCTTGAACAGAAGTCCTACACTTGTTGTTCCAAATATGACACCAGAGGAAGCTTGGAGTGGAAGGAAACCAACCGTAGATCATTTTAAAATTTTGGCTGCATTGCTTATGCACATATCCCTGATGAGAAAAGGAAGAAACTTGATGATAAGGGGGGAAAGTGTGCTTTTCTTGGTGTTAGTGAAGTATCCAAAGCATATAAATTATTTAATCCACAAACCAAGAAGATTATGACCAGTCGAGATATTGTCTTTGATGAGGAAAACTATTGGGATTGGAATATGCAACAACCTACTCAAGCTCTTTTTGACAATGATTATGAAAGAAAGCCAACATCAGTAGTCTCTACGTCCGAAAATTCATCAGAAGATAGTTCTACAGTTGCTGAAATTTTGCCAACAACTACTGAAATTTTGCCAACAGCAGCAGAAGCTACTGATACAGCAGTTCAATCTCTTCGTCGTATTCGAAGAAGGCCTGCATGGATGGAAGACTATGAGGTAACAGAAATTGAAGATCTAATCACTCATTTTGCCTTATTTTCATATTATGATCCTACAACTTTTGAAAATGCCATCAAAGATGTAAAATGGCGTAAGGTGATGGATGATGAAATTGAAGCCATTAAAAGAAATGATACTTGGGAGTTGACTGATCTTTCGAAAGGGCACAAAACCATTGGTGTAAAGTGAGTCTTCAAAGCAAAGCTAAAAGAAAATGATGAAGTTGACAAGTATAAGGCATGTTTAGTAGCTAAAGGATATAAGCAAGAATATGGAGTCGATTATACAAAAGTTTTTGCTCCCGTTGCAAAACATGACACAATAAGATTGGTGATCGCATTGGCGGCACAGAACTCATGGTCTATTTACTAGCTAGATGTCAAATCAGCATTTTTGAATGGAAACTTGGAGGAACAGGTATTTGTTGAACAACCCCTTGGTCATATTAAGATCGAAAATGAGCATAAAGTATATAGATTAAAGAAAACCCTTTATGTATTAAAACAAGCTCCACGAGCTTGATATAGTCACATTGAGGCATATTTTCTTAAAGAAGGTTTTCACAAATCTCCATATGATCACACACTTTTTGTTAAAATTGGAGAAAAAGGGGAAACTACTCATTGCCTGCTTATATGTAGAAGATCTTATATTTACTGGAACTGATGATGCCATGTTTAAAGAATTCAAGAAATCCATGATGGTTGAATTTGAAATGTCTGATCTTGGTATGATGCATTACTTCCTTGGCATAGAAGTAGTACAATCAACTAATGGAATTTTTATTTCTCAAAAGAAGTATGCGCAAGAAATTTTAGACAGGTTTCAAATGAAGGATTGCAATCCTATAAGCACTCCAACTGAGTTTGGCTTGAAGCTAAACAAAGATCATGAAAGGAAGAAGGTGGACAATACAATTTACAAACAAATTATTGGTAGTTTAATGTATTTAACTGCGATAAGACCAGACATAATGTATTCTGTGAGTTTAATAAGCAGATACATGGAAAATCCAACAGAAATACATTTGTTAGCTGCCAAGAGAATCCTTCGTTACTTACAAGGAACTAAAGATTTTGGGCTATTCTTTAGGAAGGGTGAAAAGTTAGAGTTATTCGAGTTTACTGACAGTGATTATGCAAGAGATCAAGATGATAGAAGAAACACTTCAGGTTATATTTTTATGTTAGGCACAGGGGTCGTATCATGGTCTTCTAAGAGGCAACCAATTCTCTCTCTGTCAACAACAGAAGTTGAATTTATTGATGCAATAACTTGTGCTTGTCAAGCTATCTGGTTGAGAAGAATTCTTGAAGAACTTTAATTCAAACAAGTTGAAGCTACTACAATTTTTTGTAACAACAACTCAGCAATCAAACTCTCTAAGAATCCTGTGCTACAAGGCAGAAGCAAACATATCAATGTGAAGTATTATTTTTTAAGATATTTCAACAATGATGGAACAATCAAATTGGTTTATTGTCGAAGTGAAGATCAAGTTGCAGATATACAGACCAAGCCGCTCAAATTGGCTACATTTATATGGTTGCGTGGTCTACTTGGAGTTTGTTCACACATTGCTACTTTTCTTTTAAACTGACTTATTTAGATTTCAGTTTAAGGGAGAGTGTTAAGATTTGAAATATTTTATTTATTGAAAGTTTTAGCCATTATCCAAGTATTTAGGTGTTAGTCATTTTTTAATTTGTCCGAGTCTTTTAATTCTTATCTATTGATTTTACTTTATAGGAGATAGAGTTTAAAAAGTTCCTATGTAAAGCCTATTTATAGGCTTCATTTCTTTATCAACAAGCAGTGCATTTCCATTCCAATACATCTCTTTGGCTTTTCCGTACTAATACATCTCTTTTTCTTCTTCCTCGCTATTGTATTAACCTCCTTGCATAATGCCTACCAGAGCTCTATATAAAGAAGGTCCTTCACCGACGAAGGTACGTGTTATTATTGAGTTCTACTGTTGATATTATTGCTCCACCTTTCTCCACATTCCGCTGACTGACTTGAGCGTAGGAGGACCAACGTCGGGATCCCTTCTCTGGTCCGACACTAACACCGTTTGTTTTACAAAGTGGAGCAAAGTCCATATATGATCAGTGAAACCGCCACCTCCTAACTTTCCAGTTTCATGATTTCAGAATCACAGACGAAGCAATCAATTCCACATATATGCATCGGTGTCGAATCCAGACCTCATCAAGCATCCATGTCTGGCCTTCTTGTGGGTGAGGGATCAAAAAAGAAAGATGACACTAGGGTCTCACCCGGCAGGCAGCGCCGAAGGATGATGGCGGCAGCGTCGAGAGAGGAATGACAAAAAATAAAAACCAAAATAGACGGTAAAAAATAAAAAAAAAGAGTGCCACACTAACGTTGCGTACAAGAGCCTACGAATACAGTGTAGGAAAAAGTTAATAATAATAATAATAATAATAATATTATTATTATTATTATTATTATATAAATATGATTATTATTTTAGAAATATATAAATTTGAATAGTAAATATTTATAATTATGGTTAAGTAAATTTGAATGAAGATTTAATTTCATAGTTAATTTTAATATTTTATTAATCAAATTATTTTTAATTTTTAGATTTAATTAATTTTTTATAGATTAAAGTCAAATTCAGCGTTTGATTTAGATGGAATAGATAATTTAAATTTTTTACTTTAAAGTTAAATTGGGTGGTCAATTCATTTTTATTTTTTATTATACTTTATTAGGAATTTTAATTTTTTATTAATAAATATTTAATTTACTAACAAAAATTATGTTTGATTAATAAATTAAAAATATTTATTAGTTATGATTAGCAATTGATATTTTTTTATAAAAATATTTTGAAAGTCAAGTTGTATTATTGTTTCTCTATCATTTTTATTTTATTTTTCTTCCTTCTTTTTATTATCATTTTTACGTCATCAATTATATTTTATTTTTCTTTCTTCTTCTGGATTATCATCTTTACGTCGTCTTCATTATGCTTTATCTTTTTTTTAAATTAATCATAGATGTTTACCTACTAATTTTTTTACTAAATAAATTTAATTGATAATTTATCAAAATTAAAATTGATAAAAAAAAATAGATACATAAAACTTCCGTTAATTTTTTTTAACTAAATAAATTTAATTGATAATTTATCAAAATTAGAATTGATAAAAAAAAAAAAAAATAGATACATAAAACTTCCGCTAATGCATAATCTAAGGAAATGAATGACTGTTCAGACATGTTATCTCTCGTTTATACAATTACAATTTTATTGTTGCATTCCTTTATCAAAGTTAAGATGAACGGATTCCCTTTATCAAATCAAAGCCAAAATAAGATGAACGGAAAAATTAGTTTGATAGCCAAAGCAGTCACTCAATCTGCTTCCTCAGCTCCGCGTGTTGTTAATTTCTTGCTCTAAAGTCCCTTCCCTTTCTCCGTCTCACTTTCCGAAAGACGGAGAGAGCTGTTCACTTCCCAGAAAAATCTTAGGGTTTGGGGCTCTAAATCAATTTTTTTTTGTTTTTTGAGTTTTGATTTTAATATTAATAACAAATCTATATAGTTCATCTTTTTATATGAAATAAATTATTCTATTTTTTTATATGTTTTTAATATCTAGAATCAATTTGAGGTTTAAAAAAACTAATATACTGATCTGCATTGAATTGAATAAATAAAAAAAAATCCTTACTTTATGTTCTTATTATAAAAGGTAGAAAGAACACAAAAGAAGATTAGCAGTAAGAAAAGAAAATAATGTCCTCTGAGAATAATGACATAGTTAGGATCATCAACTTTCCTGAGCTAACAAAAAAGATGGGCTTAAATTTTTATTCCTAAACATGTGTCAATTTATTCTTAAATAAGTACCAATTTATTTTTAAACAGGTGTCGTTTAAACAGGTTGAGATCTAAAATTAGTGAGGAAAAAATACACGAGAACACTGATCAGAAAAGAAAAGGGTACAAAATTATCAATAATTGTTAGATGTATATTTTTTTTTAGAGATCCATGGGGAAAAATAAGATATACAATAAAAAAAATCAATAATAAATAAAATTATAATCATTTAAAATTAAAAATTGATATTTTTTTTAAATCGATCTAAATTTAAGAGTGAATATTTTTTTAAAAAATATATATAAATAATACTAAAATATATAAAAAAAACTTAGTGGCCTCAATTTTATTGGGCTCTTACCATCTATGCCTTGATTTGAACATCAATGATTATATTCTTAACTAAATTTTAGAGCATATTCAAATAATTTACATGTCCCCTCGAATGTGTCTAGTGGTTAGCACATGAGATGTTATTATCATGAGGTCCGGGTTTGAATCTCGACAAAGCTGAGGTAAATGTCTCCCTTATGTGCTAGTCACTATTCCAAAGTCTAGTAGCCGTCTATGATTTTACCTCTTTCGTGTTGAGCCTGAGACGGGTTGGCGGGGGAGGACGTTGGGGACGAACGTATTCACTTTAGGATTGGCAGGGAAAGACGTTGGGGACGAACGTATTCATCTTTTACCATCATATTCAAATAATTTACAGCAATATTAATATATATCTGGTAAAATCCGTCCATATGAAGCACACCCTCCACTACCCATTGTTCAGACATAGTGACTTTCCTATGCAGAGGGATCCTTGCCAAATCGATCCTCTTCAATCTCAACCTTCGACAACTCTTGACGGTCGTAACCGCTGTACTCTACTGTCCAAAACCACCCCCAGCGAAATCGAGAGCGCGACACAGCCAACGGCCCGACCACGCCCGGTGTACGACTTCGTCGGTGTCCCCTCTGGAGCCCGACCTGCTAGTAGGCTCCCAACTGGCGAACTAGGTCGCTGTAGGACAACTTGTGTGGCTAGCGTGACCGTTCGGCCGTTCACGTGGATATTCTTTTTCGTCGGTTATATAAGACTAGGCGACGATAAACAAAAGAGGATTTTTTCTTCTCGCGTGCAACTACTCGAGACTGAGGTCCGATAGGCCGAGGACCGACGTAACTGCAGATCTGAGGAGAAAGGGTGAAGGGGCAGCCCTAAGGCGGAAGGACTCCATCAAATATGCTAACTATTTAAATTCACAAAGCTATTTTATCTTTGTACGCGAGCGAGCATCCAAAGAAACAAATGCAAGTATGGCGGAAAACTCTCTCTAATGTGATGATCAGTGCAAGTGCAAGTGCAATTCAAGCTTAAGCCTTAAACTACTGATAAAGAAGCAGCGGTAAAGAAGCAGAAATAGATGAAAATTTACACCGATAACAACTAATATAATGGCTAATTACACCCGCACAAGGTCCTCGGGGTATGGTACCACGATAAGACATTCAGATTATTATTCAGATATCTACAGTTCGATCTCCAATTACGACGTATTTACAGGAATTTTTCTTCAAATGGGGAGCACGATCAAAGAATGCTGAGCGTCTGTGTTGACTACCGCGCGCGCTTCTCTGGAAAACTTTTGTGGGACCGAACCGATTTTCTCCAGAGATAATCAATAAGATTAACTGAGAGATACAATCAGTGGGTCACACAATTCTGAGTTTAATAATTATTTTTTTTTAAAAAAAATGAATTCGACTTATCAATATCTTTTATACGAAAGTTATTGATAATATAATTAAGTTTTTATTTTTTATCTTTATCGGTTCATTTTAAATAAGAGAGGAAAGAGTAAGTCCGTTAACAGAAAGAAAGAGTATGATAAGAAATATATATTAAAAATTTTGAAAGTGGAATTTACTTTTTGAGAATTTGATAATTTTTAATGCGACCTTCGTCAATTACCAAAGGGCAAAAGTAAAAATATTGTTTACTGGAATCGTGAAAATTAAGGTATTTTTTTTATAAAATATACAACTATAATGTTTTAAGTATTATAATTATATATAAATATAACAGCGGCTATTTTATAATTATAATATAATACTAATCAAATGTTACCAACAAATATTAGTACATTTTGATTAGGTGCGCCCGGTCAATTACCGGAAAATATTAGGACATTTTGGATAATATTAGGGTTTTGATTAGGTGCCTTTGGTCAATTGCCAAAAAAATAAGGACATTTCGATATTAATAAAAAAAAAATAATCAGAAAACCCTCGTGCCTTCCCTTTGCCCGAACCCTCCTACCTCTTCCCGTTTGCTCTCGTACGATGGCGGCAATCGCCGCCAAGCTCAAGGCGCCGTGGTCTCGCCTCCTCTCCCTCCGCTTACTTCCTTGTTCCCGCCCTATCTACCGCCCGTATTCCCCTTCTATTCCTCCTCCCTTCACTGCTAACGCTGTACCCTCCACTCTGCTTTCCGTCCGCCGCTTCTCCGTGAACGCCATTAATGCCGACCGCGTCGTGCAAGAACTTCTGGCTGAGGTAGAGCGGGAGAAGCAGCGTGAACGGGAGGAGAGACAGAAAGCCGGCCTCCCACTCGACGAAGAAGAGGAGGACTATATGGGGGTGGGCCCGCTCATCGAGAAGATGGAAAAGAACAAGCAGAAGGAGCTCGATGCCATAGATCAGTTCTGGGAGCCCACTGACTCGGAGAGCGAAGATGATGAGAGGTTCTCGCCTGAAGAGACCCAAAAGCGGTTGGATGAGTTTGAGAATAAGTGTAAACGGCATTCTGAATTGCTCAAGAACTTTGCCGAAGCAGGTATGGCAGTAGATTTTTCCAAAGATGTCATTTTGCACTTTACAAATTGATCAGAGGATGTATTTAACTCTATTGCCATTTTGCTGGTCAAGGTAAATAACATGACCTTGTTGGGGTGAGATGTGGATTGGATTGTTTACCATTGTCTCCGTAGGGTAATATCTAATTCTTACAGTTTCTGTTAATAAGTTCCCTTTAAGGATTAAAATCCTCCTTGACAGAGTGTTTGGATCTTTTTTTTCCTGGGTGGTCCGCATTTCATGCAGGGATTCTACTTCCACGTTATGGTACTTGTTTCTAAGCTATTTGTTTGACTGCATAGCTACTTGGTTCCTCTACCCTTACTCTTTTTGAACTCACAAAATTTTGGTGATAACCTATTATTTGTGTTATTTCATTCAAGCATTATCTTACAAAATTTACAAATTAAGGCTACACTGGTAAACTTTGTATTGAGAAAACATATTTTTCACGGCAACTTTTTTCTTTTATTCAACAGAAACACTTGATGATGCACACAAATGGATGACTAAAATTAACAAATTCGAGCAGCGCCATTTGAAACTACCCCTTGAGTATAGAGTCATTGGCGATTTGATGAATCGTCTAAAGGAAACAACTGGAAAAGAAAGATTCATTCTCCTCCAAAAGTTAAATCGAGCTATTAGGATGATGGAAGTTAAGGAGGCATATGATCCAAATAATCCTGCAAACTTTGGAGTTATTCAACGTGAGCAAGTTGGTTCTCCTGATGAGGTAGTAGACAATGTTGGTTTCGAGAAGGAGAAAACAATGATACAAGGGGCAGACCTTGAGGAAGATGATGAAGATTTCAGTGAATCAAAGGAGAAAGATGATATATTTACCGAGAAGCTCAATGCCATTGAAAAGAAACTCGAAGAGAAGCTTGAAGAGCTTGATCATACTTTTGGGAAGAAGGGCCGAGTATTGGAAGAGGAAATCAAAGATCTGGTCGAGGAGAGAAATTATTTGACTGAGAGAAAGAGGAAACCTCTTTACAGGAAAGTAAGTCTTAAGGAATCCCTATTTACTTGGTAAACATAATGTGCTTAACATCCTAATATGTATCAATACTAATTTGCCTAGCATTATCTTCATACTAAATAATTGTATGTGTTCTTAGATTCATAACCAGTAGGCTTACTTGTACAACTTACAAATTTTTTTCATGTATTGATGTGCAACTTGACTTGGTTAGCAACAATAAAATAAGATAAAATTTATTTAAATATAGATGATGATATAATAGGAGATAGGGCGTAAAAAGATTCATACAGCCGACCCCACCTAGTGCGAAAAGGCTTGGTTGTTGTATCGATGTGCAATTTATCTACTTCTGTTTTAGATGTTTTTGTCATTTGACACAGCTTTGATACTTCATGTATGTTTTAATTGAGCTTTTGAAAGTCTGAGTTTGTTTTGTTCTATTTTATGCCTTGCTGGCATCTATTTTTCTGTAGCTGATAGTTCGTGTTGTATTAATCATGTCGTAAGCAGGTTGTGTTATTTGTCAATGTGGAATCAACGTAACATTTATATTTTAAACATTAAATATTATATCACATAAACTAGGTCAATTGAAAAGTGAATTTATTAAATTTTATTTTAAACATGAATTGAATGTTTGGAAACAAATACAGGGATTTGATGTAAAGGTAATCAATGTTAATCAGACATGCAAAGTTACTAAGGTAAGTAAATTACCTTTGTGAAGTTCATATTGACATCATTTTTTCTTTTTGGTTAATATTTTTTGTATAATTCAACTATAGGCAGGGCGACTGATGAAGTACACAGCACTGCTGGCCACTGGGAATTACCATGGAGTTATTGGATTTGCAAAAGCAAAAGGTCCAACAGCTACTATTGCTATCCAAAAGGTATGTTGTCTATAGATTTGTGTTTGATCATTGATGCAAGATCTGTTAATAGCAATGATTTTTCTTCATTGCCGTTCATGTATAAGTGTTTGCCTGTAGGGCCATACTATCTAAGTAAATTTTCTGAGCAACACAAGTCACAAGACGTCAATGTAGAATCTGTTTTTTCTTAGATTCTTCAAAGTTCAAATATTGGTTAACCTCACTTAGTTTCATATCACCATGAATCATGCTTAAAACCAAAGGTTTCATGCTTTTTGTTATGTTTACTAAGGTCCTGTCGCTACGAAAGGGAAGCTTGAGTTCAATTTTTATGTGCTGTAACTCAGATCTCTGTTTTTCTAACTTGATCATAGTGTCTCATTCTTTCTGGTAATTGACATGTGATACACGTACATGTACTGACACCATCTTTGGGCAAAGAAAAGGTTAATGGCTTAAACATTTGTCAATCTGTTGCTACCTTGATTTGTGGAATAGCATCATAAATCTGGGATTGCCATTTCATGGGTCTTATTCGTATGAATCTTAAAATATAGAGTTGACATGGACCGGTTTTTGTTATTAGCCTCTCTCATACATAAGTTTGAAAGCCATCCTCGACATGTTTCATGGAACTTATTTATGAAATTTTTGTGCATAAGAAAAAAAAATTAAAAGCAACTTTTGTTTCTGGTTAATAAATGAAACTAAAATTTGTGACAATGTGTGAGCTTACTCAAGGCACATTGTACACTCACACTTCTATTTTTGATATGCATTGATAATATGTGAATTGCTTTAAATACTAATATAATTCCCTTGTTATGCAAGGGTTTTTATGATTTTTTTTATATATTAATTGCACTAATCTAACACTTTCATTGTATATGATAATTAGAAAAGCTATTACTATCAAAATAATTATTGAAACAATAAATATACATGTTAATTTTATCAAATGCTACCTTAGGCTTCCTGTAATATAATTATTCTAATAGATTAGTTACTGTGTGGTGATTTTCAATCTCGAGTATTGGCACATATACTTTCTTCCTGTAGGCATATGAGAAATGCTTCCAAAATCTTCATTATGTCGAGCGCTATGAAGATCACACCATTGCTCATGCTATCCAAGCAAAATACAAAAAAACAAAGGTGAATAAATTTCTCAATAACCTCCATTCTCATTCTCAATCTTATTTTGTTTTTAGTTCGATAACATTGGTCTGGTCGTATGCATGTCTTTTGTTAGTTATACCTCTGGCCTGCTCCAATGAAAAGCGGAATGTCAGCCGCAGTCAAAAGTGTCGAAACTGTCCTCTGTTTGGCTGGGTTTTGCAATGTCAAGACAAAGGTGCATTGTTGATTCTTGAAACCTCTGTGCCAGTTTATGTTTTCTAGATGTTTATCCTCTTCGTGCATCGTCTTCTTTGCAGATTATTGGCTCGAGGAACCCCCTCAACGTAATCAAGGTTCTTTTCATAGCACTGAATGCTGTAAGTTGAAAACTGCCATCCATAATTTTAATCTGTTTTTTTTTTCAAGGCAACTCTCTTAATACTATTTTGTCTACTCAGATTGAAACTCCCAAGGATATCCAGGAGAAGTTCGGAAGAACTGTCGTAGAGACGTATCTGCTGTAGAACTACCACGGCTAAGTTTCGGTGAACAAACTATGCTGCCCTCAAATTTTTGTGGCGCGCAATTTTTATTTTATTTTAATCATTCTCTGTTTGAACTGAATAAACATTGAAAATTGTCACGCAGAATATAAAAGGTTAACTAGCCAAAGTGAACCACAAGTTATTTTTGTGTAAGTCATGATCAAGGTGAGCTGGTCAACTGCTATGTTGCTTTCAATCAATCGTTTTCCATGGTTGCCATCACGTTTCCTTAGAGTAACTTATCCTTTGGTCTCTGTTAATGTTATCTATTCCTTTTTTATTTTTTGTTATTCTTGGATTTGTTTTTTCCTTTTATTTGTCCTTATATAGAGAGCCAGCAACATCTGAAGCCAAATCCTCGCCGACGGCCGGAGGAGGCCGAGACTCGAGAGGTGGGTGACCAAGAATAAAATAATCTTTCATGTATACTTGGAAGGATAACTAATGGTTGGTAAAGAACTTGAAAAGTTGAGGGGCAAAAATCAAGGGCACTTCAAATTAAGTAAATAGAAGACGTTTTTTTTTTTAAATCTAAAAAATAATCTTAGTTTTCAGTTTCACTGTAAGAATTAGGATTAACTGATATAATGTGGACAAGTTATTGGATAGCTATTATAATAATGTGCAAATTACGTGTAACCTGCATTATAATATTGCTATAATTTTATAGTAGTTATTTAATGGTTTTAATATAATATTGTTATAATTTTATAATAGTTATTTAATAGTTTTTATAGGCTATAATAGCCTTTTACCTGTTATAGAAGCTACATTGTTTTAAAGTTATTTTAATCAATTCAATTTTGTTTCGATGAATTTTAAATGATTTTAACTAGGTTGGTAGAAATTATTTTTGTTATAATAATGTTGAGAATTTATTATTAAGTGTTTAAAGTTTTAATGAAATAGTTAATTTTTAATATTGGAGTGGTTATTACGTAGCTTCTATATGTTAGAATAGCTATCAACTAACATCTATCAATTATAGAGGTTAAGTTAGGAATATTATTATATTAAAGTATTATTTTTAAATTTAATTAAAATTATTTCAAATTAATTAAAATATTTTTAAAACAGTTTTAATGGCTACTTATTTTAAAACAGTTTTAGTTGCTAGATAGTAATTTTTTTACCCGTTGTAGTTAGATTTACTATCATAAATGGCCTCTAGTACTGGATCCGTTTTATTATTTTAAAGTTAATATATTTGATGGTCTTTTTGTTTTTTTTAAAGGCATTTTTTTTTTTACGATTCCTATATTTTTAGGACAAAAAGTCTTTGTTTTTCCAAAGTTAATACCACGAAAATTCCGACCGACGGCTACGAAAGTAGGGAGTAGTCCGTTCGAATATGATGTGATATGCCTTCTGTTTTTTCCCCGGCTATTTTTTCGCTTCCTTTTGGCAGATTCGGACCCGCCGCAATTACTACCGGTACGTGGACATCACTAGCAGAATTTGTTGACTAATAAAAACATATTAATTACGTTCAATTTTAATTACATAAATTGTAAGAGAAAAAATACAATTAAATTGATCTATTTAAATATGTAAGCCCCTTTTAGGAGAGCTATCTCTCGATTTCCAAATTCCAATTTGCTCCGCGGACCTGCACCTGTAGAAGCGTTGGCTGCCATCGCATTTGTCCGATCGATCTCCCTTTCGCCATGGTTTTGATGAGATCCAGATCGAGACAACCCTAATTCCTCCTCGCAAGGTTCGCCAAGCCCTCGTTGTCATGGTCACTGGTCACTAGTCACAGCACGGCGTCGCCTGTAGCAGTGACCCAACGAAGGAGGGTTATTTAGTTGGGAATCTTGGGATAACAGTGGCTCGTTTGACATTTAATGGATAGCGACCCCCGACTTGTCTGATTGCTGGCTTCCGCTGTGGCGATGAGGAGGAGGTGAGAAAGATGGACGGGGATGTTCTTGAGCCTCCCCATCCCTATCCGTCACCTTTCTGCTGCCGTAGTTTACTCCCAGCCATGGATCGAGACCCTCGAACCCTTGCTTTCCTCCCCGTGTCTTGTTGACTTTGATGCCGGGTTCTGATTGGAGCAATAACGTTGGTAAGCCACCTACTTTCCCTTCTTCGCTTCTTCTTTTAGATCTTGAGTTTTGTTTCCTCTCCGGTTACAGGTGTGTTTTGAATCGCTTGTATTTTTGAGCGATTTGGGGACGAAGTTCTTGAAAATTTGACTTTTTTAGGTTTTGCTTCTGTATCTCGCTTTCTGTTGGTCAATAGCGCATTTAATCTCTCTGTGAGCACGATGGACTGGAATGATAACGCTTCGTTGCTTTGGGATTGGGACAATCACGCGCTGGCCGGCGGCCACTGCAAACCGTCCTCCTCCGCCGCCACCGCTTCGTCTGGCTCTGAATCTGGGAATGGTTCGTCCTCCAAGAGCACCGTCTCCGCTTCTTTCGATTCATCGTCCAGAACTGGAAAGGAGCAGGAGTTTGATCCAAGCCCTAAGGCGGAAGACAAGAACAACTTTCTACAGGAGTCTAGCTATTTTCCAGTCACGCCGTCAGAGACTGGATTGGAGGAGTCTCAGATAGGGTTAAAGCTCGGCAAGAGGACCTACTTTGAAGATGTTTCAGCTGATAGCAACGCCAATAACCGTTTACCGCCACTGGATTCTGCTCCGGCAACAACTGCTCTCAAGAAGTCGCGTGTGTCTTATCTGAGTTCAGAGAGGGCCTGCTGCTGCCAAGTTGAAGGCTGTGATTTTGATCTTAGTGGGGCTAAGGATTATCACCGGAAACACAGGGTATGTGAAACCCACTCCAAATGTCCCAAGGTTGTCATTGCTGGTCAGGAGCGCAGGTTTTGTCAGCAATGTAGCAGGTTGCTTGAAGATTTAGCCTACTTAAACTATTTTGTTGTGCACATTCCCTATCTTACATGTTTTTGGCTTTTCATGCTTAAGGTTCCATGAACTGTCGGAGTTTGATCAGAAAAAGAGAAGCTGTCGCAGACGCTTGTCTGATCATAATGCACGACGGCGCAAGCCACGACCGAATTTAATCTCATTCAGATCAATAAATTTCTCCTCATCATTTTGTGGTATAAAAGAACACTTCCTTTGCAGTTTCAAGTATTTCTTTTGTTTGTGGTTCTCTTGGAGCATATACGAATCATTGTTATAATTTAGGATAATTACAATTCTCAATACACTCAGACTAGAACTGTATGTTTGAAGATACTCAAATACAGCTAAAAATGAATGTTTGCTTATTATAGAAAGGTAAAGTTTTGAAATGCAAATGGAAGAAGTTTTGACTACATAAAAAATAGTTAAAGGTTCCAATTTACGCGAATTTTCTGGAAATCATTTGCATTGAGGCTCCAATTGCTATTAAATTTTATTCGAGCTGAAAGCTTTTCCTTCGTCGCAAAGAAGTATTCTGTGAAAGATTCATATGAAGTCATTTTACTGAACATTTCTTGTTTCTCTTGTGGCTTAACATTGTTTTGCATCTTCAAGACTTTTTGGTGTCTTAACATTGTTTCCCACCATGTTCATTTTCATTAATAAGTACTACTGGGAGGTTCAAATTGAACTAATATCAATTGTGCTTAACAACCGGGAGGTGAGAGATTACAGTTTTTCAATCATCTTTTTACTTTGTATAGAAGGTCAAACATCCCAAAAGATGTTAGCATTCTCGGAAAGCCACAATATCTTGGTTAATCTGTGGTGATGTTCCTAACTATGATGCTTAGTTGACTGTGAGGCCTATGTTCCATTCATATTTTTTGCATTTTAAGTTGATATTGTCATTATATTATGTGTTGTCTTCATATGCAATCTGTTCATTTTTTTTTCATTTAGTAGTGTAAAGTGTAAACATAACTAAACTAACCTGTCACACTCTTAATGGATTTTCTATTAATGAACTACATATACCATTCACAATGAATATAATTTTCTTGATAATTATGTATAGCATTTGTGTGGTGGTTTGACATTTATTTATTTATATATTTGCTGCCTAATGATATGTGGCTTTTGCAGATGACAAACAACAGATGAAGTTCCTTTGGAATAAAGCTCCTTTTGGACAGATGAGATCCATGACAAGCACCATTAATGAAGGTTTGCAAAGTTTCAAGCTCACACAAACAAAAGGACCATGGACAAAATCAGGAAAAGAAGGCAGCATCGATGGGCAGCAGTACTTGCCAAACACTGAACTATCAAATGGATGTTTCTCACTTTATCAGGATGTAGACAAGCTCTTGCCACTCAAGGGTACTGTGGCCGAAGTTCTCAATCAAGGTACATGATTGCTTGATACAAGTTTCTACTTCAAAGTTAGCAATATCATGCTTTTCTTCAGTAGTTTGTGGAGACCACTATATTCGGAGTTCCTTCTCCATGCAATTGAAATTCATATAGTAAAATGTGTTGTCTTTTTGTGCTTTGTTGCAAATTTCTCAATATTGCAACATACATGATAAAATCATGGTAATCAAAATGGATAAGTGTACCCAGATAGGGTGATAAAAAAATCTAAGGTCCCAATGGATGAACTAATTTTAAAATAATTTATTTGAATCTTGAAATTTTAAACCATGTCATATAATTAGCAATCTATAAGATGATTGATCTTGAAAAAAATCAAATATACCTTTGCTGATATTGATCCAACTCAAACAATTTGTATCTATATCAGACAAGTTTAACAATCATTGAAATTGATTGGATAACCACTTATGTCATGGTTTATGTGGGACTACTAGAGTTGGATACCTGGATTACCAAAAAGAAAAACAACAAACAAAAAAATGTGGGACTACTAGGCATGGAGCATCCTAGCTTCAATGTTCCCCTCATGCCTGTCATGAGCACTGACTTTTTTTAAAAAAAAAAATTGAGACAAGAAGTATTTGGGCTCCAAACCTCCTCTACTCTTGATGCCATGTTGAAATTTATTAGTTTACCACTTAGTTCAAAAACTCAAACTCTTAGGGAAAAGGCCAATTTTATATTAATATATTGAACCACCTTGTGACATGGGACTATTGGGCAAGAAACATCCTTATTTCAGAAACAACCATGGATTAAATGCAAACATAATTGATAAAAATGCAGAAGTACAGAAGGAACATCTAAATATAGTTTTTTCCCCTCAGAGTATTCATATATGAGTACCTTGGAGTATACTGCTTTTGCATTTGACTAATGCTTAAAAATAAAGTTCCCTGGGGATATTGATAAGATTTATGGTTTTCATTATTGCGATCTAGTTGGATGCAGACAAGCTAGGTCCATGATTTTGTGATTTTGCTTGCTTTGACTTGGATACCCATTTTGTCATAGTGGGTACTTGTTGGTCTGATATCTTCTAAACTGACCAATAAAACAAACATGATTTATTTAACTGCCTTTTTGAATCCTTTTTCATATTATGTCAATCTGTCATTCTATACTGGGTTCAACTTAACATTGAACAGTGAGCTCCTGCCTAGATGCAGTGAACTGTTGCAGATTCCTTCATTAACCAAGGTTACCTTTTGGTTGATCCTTTTTACTAGTATTATTTGAGGAACCACCTGGGAAAAGACATGAACTGGCATCTTGATATGCAATGTGCAAATAACAATCTTCTACTCTGTTTTTGCAAACTTAATATTTAGGCTCCTGAATCAGTAACTAATGCCAACTAAAATATTCTATTGGCTACTCCAAGCTTTTTAGCTTTAGTCATGAAATGACTTTCCGATAATTTGTGACCATTACTCTCTCTCACCAGTGTTTTATATCAGAGGCGAATTCCAAATAAATGCTTTGACCTTCTTAGTGCAAGTTATGATTGATTTGTAGATAAAAGTCTGGCTGCAATGAAAATGCTTCTTTTTGGAAGTAAAATTATAATGAAAATGATTGTTCCAAACAATTGCATTCGATGGTTAATTTGCACTCTGTTGTAGGCTAGAAACCTTTAACTGATTAAAATGGTTATTCAAAAGGGTTTTATATTTTTCTTATGCTCTACCTTTTTGCGCTTTCCCTATTTTTGAGGCAGCTTGATGCTCAGCTTTTTTTTCTAATTAAAAAAAAAAATCATGTAACTTATTGTTATATAAACACGTGGGATTGATTGAGATAAAAAAAACATTCTTCTGGTTGCAACTTAACCATTTACTTTTTTTTTTTCTTTGCATGAAACAATTATTTTCCTGACAAGTAACAAAGTTGCCTATACTAAATGCAGTAGTGTTGCTCATATACTGATGTCTGTTATTCAGGTTCAGAAGCATCTGCAGGAGCTTCGAACTTGGATGGAGCACCGGATCTTCAGCGTGCTCTCTCTCTTCTGTCAACCAATACTT
This sequence comes from Zingiber officinale, assembly GCF_018446385.1. Lineage (NCBI taxonomy): Eukaryota > Viridiplantae > Streptophyta > Magnoliopsida > Zingiberales > Zingiberaceae > Zingiber > Zingiber officinale. The sequence continues at coordinate 49,875 of NW_024589928.1, read as the reverse complement.
GGGGTTCTCATGATCCTGGACAAAATTCTTCCATTGTTGACATTATGGATGCTAACTACACTGCTACATTACAGCCCATAATGCCTGCAGCGAACACCTCAAATCACTGGATCTATGGGCATTCTGCTGCTCAACAAGCTCAACAGCTTCCATTTGCCATGCAAAGAAATGGCGACTACAAGCCCCATGAGTTCCCCCAACAGAGCACACTCTACAGGGATACTATCTTTGATCCCAGTCAGATTCATTGACCGTGTGAAATCAAACTGACTGATTCTCGGGTTCCCTATATGTTGCTTCCATTACCTTTCAAAGTGCTGCTTTAGATATTGGCTCAAGCCGCTGCAGCATTACCAAAGACATTGGTTGCTCTTAATTCTTCATGCACTACGGGTGCTTGTTAATGGTGTATTAAGGTACATGCTCTGTGCTAAGATTCTCAAATTGTTCCTTTTCTGCCTCCCAAAACATTGCAAGGTTTAAAAGGATGCACTGCCCTTTACTTTCTGTATTGTAGAATTAAGTAGCAAGATTCTTCGAATTATATTTTCTACTGAGTTGCTTTCCGTAGGCCAAGTAGATTCAGTTCTCAGCCACTCCTCTTAGGTCGAGAGGCCCTATAGATATTCTCTCCTTGAATTGTCTTGGATGGTGGAAAAGGCCTTCTTTTTAGGTTGTTTCTCAAAGCCAAATGAGCTCTCTCCCTTTGTTGATTATAAGAGACAACATCTTTTTGTTTCCATTGTGTCCTGATTTGCAAAATGAATTGCCAAATCTGGACAATGTTTATGTTTAGGACTGAACATTCCTCCTTTTGCTGGACTCTAAAACCAGCCAAAAATGACTACAGCTAATAATCTCATAATATAATATAATATAGGAGTCAATAGATACCGATCATGCCTATGTCTCATATAAATTACACGACACAGCGTAATTCATGCCATTGTGGTTTTTTTTAAAATATAAATGGTAAAAAAATAAAACACTAACAAAATTTTAAATCCTGAAAGTAAGAAAAAACAACAATATCTAGAAAATATTAAATTATAAAAACCACAACTAAATGTCCTGAATACCCTGAAGTTTTAAATTATGAAGATATTTATATAATAAAATAACTGACCGACGCGTTTTTTGGTTACATTTATTGTTCATTTATCATAAATAGAATAATTAAATTAAAAGTGCAAAGTTTCTCAACCTTATTCATGAGGCATGATAATTAATTAATTACGTGGCACAGAGATATTGCAGGTGGAGTCGATGAAGCAACCTCACGTGGAAACAAAGCACATGACGGGTGGACCTAAGTGGAGAGGACAATAATTCGATAATTTCACGTACAGAAAGATTATTAAAAGAAATGAACGAAAGCAACTCCTTACAATTCACTTAGGACTCTATTTTTTGAATTTTTAAAAAGAGAGTAAATTTAACTTCATATTTTTATCGAAATAAATGTTTTTATTTGGATTTTAAATGAAGCAAAAAATATATATTAATAATGGGGAATCTCCGATTATTGGGAATGGTGTTTCTGTAATAACGAGATTTATCAGGTGCATTCTCGTAAACGGGGAGAGTGGGAGACCGCCGTTTACCCGATCCTGCTGCTGCTATTTAAACCTTGTATTAATTCTAATCACTCACCAACTCGAGAACTTGGAAGAGAAAAAGAATCGATTTTACTACTCCAGCTTTCTCCCCCTTCTTTTTTTCGCAAGAAAAATTCTTCTTTTGATTGTGAGATTCTTGCGATTGAGACTTGGGGATCAGTAGGTGCTCGATCTCGAGCTCGCCGACGCGGATCGGGACTTGGGGCAGTTTGGCCCTTGGAGATCGGCGTCATGGTTTCGTAAGAGATTGCGTCCGCCTAGGGGCGAGGTAGAGGCCGGGGCTTAGTTCGAGATCGATGGGTTCTTGCATGTCCTTGGAGAACCAGAGTAAGCATTTTATTCAAAATTTGGTCTTTTGGTTCGTTTTTTCTTCGGTAATTGCTGGATCTTCTTCAGTCGTGGACGGAAGGATCTGCAGAGATTTGACTGAACTTGTGTGCTTACTAAGAAATTTCGCCTGTTTGACCTTTTGACTGCTAGTTTTGACGACGTTTGGAAAGCAGGATTAATTTCCTGAGTCTTATATGTGGGAAATTTAACATTTTTCGCTCGCTTAGTGGCGTTTTTAGCTCATCGATCGCAAGCGAACACTTCCCGCTGTATTGACCATCGTAATCCTTGTTTTTGTTCACTTTCTGGTAGGGGTGTGGTTGTAGAAGGGTATTTTGTAACCTGAATGATCCAAGCATCACAAGAAGCAAAATAGACTTAGAGGTTTTTCTCTCTGCAATGCTTTTGGATAGCTAAGCAAATATTTATGGACAGTCACGGTAGCTTCATCTCTTTGTTATGAATTCATTGTTTCTCTAGTATACGTGTCTTCTGGGTTCTGGTATTGTCGCCAACATGCTAGTGCATGTAGATATCAATCATTACCTGCAGCTAATGGCACGAGATGTACCAACAGGACCAAAGGAGTGCAGAAGATACTGCAGAAGTTCCATGATAAAAATGCCACATACAGATCAGTATTTTCTTATTCGGTAATGAATCAAGATGAAGTATTTGTTTGCTAAAATTCACTATGTATGACTTTTTGTTTGTTCCTTTTATGATTTGTCACAATCCTTTCACGCTCTTAATGTAATCTCAACACAAAATGAAACAGATATTTCATTGGGTTTGTTACTACTTTTTTTAATAGTTCAAAATTCTATTAAAATATGCATATACTAATCCATGGATTTTATAGCATGGCATGCTTTAGTATTGATCAATTAGATAATTGAAAGAACGAAGTTGCAGAACTTGTAAGTATAGTTTTTTTAGAAAAGAATAGTCTAATAGACTTCTCTTCTTTATAAATTTTCTCAACTCTCAGATATCATGCCCAAAATATCGTTTAAGAGAGAAAGAATAGGATGGCAAGGCAATTTCTTAGTTAACTGTGTTAATGAAGGTCTACTGTGCCTATTAGCACGGATCTAAGACTGGTGTCTGAAAGCTACATCATGTACCTAACCAACTTTGGAGGAGCCAGTAAGCTAGATGGCATATTCATGATGCCAGACAAGTGTTGCGCTCTATAGCCATGATGAATCTGTTTGCTTTCCCCCTTAACTTTGATGAATGGTCTTATCACACCGTGATCTGTTTGTTTATACAGTTTATCATTTTTTAATTTACTATATTGCATGACTTAACTATAAGTTTGAATTCTGATTTATCTTCCAATATCGCCAGTTGAAATAGGCAAAGCTGCTGCATCTCTATGTCCAGCAAAGCAAAGTATCAGTTCATCACAGAGCAACAGTTCAAGTACACTAGCTCCTCCAAAGGATGTGAATGACCTTCTGGTTTCTGGATATGGAAATGTCTACATATTTACCTACAGTGAATTGGGAGCAGCTACTAGAAATTTTCGACCAGATCAAATTCTTGGAGAAGGTGGTTTTGGAGTTGTATATAAAGGTGTCATTGATGAGAATGTGAGGCCAGATTTTGAGTCCACTCAAGTTGCTGTGAAAGAGCTCAATCCGAATGGTCTACAAGGGGACAAAGAATGGCTGGTAATGTTCCTCTGATTTGCAGTTCTATACAGTTAATTTCTTTTCCATCATTTTTCCTCCCATAGAGCGCAAAGAGTTGGCGAGCATGGAAAAAAACAAATTGCTTAATAATCCACAACTTTTGCCCTTGTCAATGAACATGCACATTGTTATTCTTTTGGTGACTATCTCATGTGGAATGAAATTATTGATTTTTCTTAGCTCTTAAACACATGCAATCATGCTTGGCTATACATAGTTTCTGAAATACATAATCAAGTTTTTAGGACAAAAGGTAAGGTATTGCATGACAGGATCTCATTTCTAAAAATCTAAAGCAAATGAGAGGATAAGTTAAGATCCTGTCTGACTAGGTATGCAAATGGAAGCTACTATGGCGCCTTGGGAATTATTTGTTACATATAAGTTGATTCGGCATTTAAGTTTATTCAGTAGTTAAAGGATTTTATCAGGTTCTTATCTTTAAAAATGCATATCTAAATATGTAAATTAGTATGGAATCCCTATAACTATAACTCTAAAGCATTTTGGCTGAATTTTACATTTACTATGTCTGGAGATGCGTTATGACTACTGGGAAGAACATATTCTGATGTTTCCTGTGACAAATAATAGAAGATATTGAAGCCACATGTTTTCCATAGTATCTTTTTTATGCTTTTATGATAGTATTATAAAATGAGTTCACCTTTTGCTTTTCAGGCAGAAGTTAACTATCTGGGGCAACTAAGTCACCCGCATCTTGTCAAACTTATTGGTTATTGCTGTGAGGGTAACCATAGGCTGCTAGTATACGAGTATATGGCTTGTGGAAGCCTGGAAAAGCACCTGTTCCGAAGTAAATACTTATGTTTTTATTTATTATCATGCAATTAGTTTAATTAACAAGGATCACTAACTTCTGATTTGACATATTTTAGTTAATGGCCATTTATAGCCACCTCCCATATCTTGATATTGGACAAAAATATGTGGAATAGTGCAACATCAACAAGTTCATCAAATGGGTTACTAATGAGCAAGATATGCATCTATCTCTTGCTTCAAGCTTACTAATAGACACTAGATACAAAGAGTAATATAAGCAGAAGTTAGATACAAAGAGTAATATATTTGTACATGTATAATACAATTTTTGTTCTGCTCTGCACATTTATCCATGTGATTTTCTTTGTGTAACAAGGAACAAATTGTATTCTCAGATTATTTGGTTCAATGCTGTTAATCCCTCACATTGATTTTTTTTTTTTGCATAAATATCATTAATAAATTTTAATGTTAAACTGTTTATACTTTGGCTAACTTTTCCTATTTGACACTAATCTATGTTAACTAAATGTGTCTTTCCACCACGTCTAGAGATGCCTATAATGCCTTTTATCTTTAGTTTTTTTTTCCATTAGATTGATCTTCTGATAAATGGTCTGTATAATATTCAATTATCAGCATACGTGCATCTCAGTGTCCTCGTCTATAAATAGTAGTTCAGTGGAAAATTTTGACCCCATTATCTGTGTACTTACCTCAGTTTTATTGATACCTTCCTCCACACTTGGGTAAGTTGCAGACTAGGGCACTGATATTAAAAGGGAAATTAAATACAGAGTGCAATATAGGCTGCTACTGTATGAACACCAGCTTCTTATGCATTTTATTCTTCAGAGTAGCGTCCAACAACATGGCGACAAATATTTCAAATTTTGTTTAGTTACATTGTTTATTTACCAAGTTTAGGTTTCTTCTTGACAGGGGTTTGCCTTACAATGCCATGGTGCACTCGGATGAAAATTGCTATTGGTGCAGCAAAAGGACTTGCCTTTCTTCATGGAGCTGAACGATCCATCATATATCGTGACTTCAAAACATCAAATATATTACTAGACACGGTTTGTCCTTTTTACACCAATTGCACTGGGTATTAGGTGGGCTATAGTAATCTAAGGATAACAGGAATAGATATAGTAAATTTCTTGTTAATGTCAATTTGGGCAGATCCTTGTCAGTTATTAAGGTCGAAGGTTCAATGTTTCAAATGCCTTGATAAAATCTCATTGGGTAAGAATGCTATTATACCTCTAGTGGATAAATAATTACACAAAAAAAGAATTAATATTCTGAAAATTCATTGATTTTTAAATACGTAATTGTAGTTTATTCATATGGATTTGCATGCAAGTGGGTGAGAGCATATTCAAAGTAATGAAATTTGGAATCATGTTTAAGTAACAAATGTTTGAACACTATTAGGTTCATTAGAGATGTCTTCTCATTCTGTCTTAAACAGTTCTTAACTTTGTTAGGAATATAATGCGAAGCTCTCAGACTTTGGCCTTGCAAAGGAAGGGCCTATGGGCGACCAAACTCATGTTTCAACTCGGGTCGTGGGCACATATGGATATGCGGCCCCTGAGTATATGATGACTGGTGAGTCTTCCCAAAGCACAATCCCAGCTATGCTCGTTAAACCTTACCAGTAACTTTCTCTTGAGTCACTGGCTGCTATATCTTACAATGCATAGGTGAGTGATATGCTTTCAGTATCTAGTAAATAAAATACTGAAAGTTTGATCACATTTGCCTTTGATATATTTGTGACAAAACTACTTTTCTTTTACTCTATCTATGAGTAGCAATATCATATCAGTGCAGTGGTTTAACAGACCTTGAAATCGTCATAATCAATCGTGTACTATTTTAATAAATCTGCAAGATGGATAAACATATTTTGTTTCTGTTATCTTCTTGTCTTGCATCATATTATTATGTTTTTTTAAGGTGAAAATAAAAGATGCCGTATATATTTGAAACTTGCAATCATATATATATAGTTCAATTATATTGGTTGTGATTCCTTTCAGGCCATTTAACTGCAAGGAGTGATGTCTATGGTTTTGGAGTTGTGCTACTTGAGATGCTTTTAGGGAGAAGAGCAGTGGACAAAAGCCGTCCAAACCGACAACAAAATCTAGTTGAGTGGGCTCGACCACTCCTCATCCATAACAGGAAGTTGCTGAAGATCTTGGATTCAAGATTGGAAGGGCAATATTCTAACAGAGTTGCTACTGAGGTGGCTAGTTTGGCATATCGGTGCCTCAGCCAAAACCCAAAAGGCAGGCCCGCTATGAATGAGGTGGTTGAGACCCTTGAGAACATTCAAAACCTGCCTGAGAGCAGGGAAGACTTTCTGTTTCAGTACAGTGATTGTGCCGTGACACTCTACGAGGTTCCGAAAGAAGCTCCAAGTGATAATAATTTGGAGAAGAACGATGCTACTGTGAATGGAGCAAATGAATTGAGTGTGCATCATTCAGAAAGGAACAAATTTGGAAATTGCAGGAGCAATAGTGAACCACCACCTCCCTTAGAATACAATCAGTACAGCCCCTCGCCTGAGTCCGATCGACATCAGCCACTATGAAATCCACAGATCATAATCGAATTCACCGACACAGTGTATGACTTTTGACATCAATTGTCTTTCATTTGCATATATTTGCTAGCTCTTGTTTACTAGATTCTATTGTTTTAACACACTAGATCTCGAGTTCTTTCATACATGTTTATTTGGGGGAGGAGTATGTTCATCCCCAATTCTTGGAAATAGGAAGATATCACAAACCTGAGATGTAATATTTTACTAGTAAGATCATTCTGTGATGCATGAGCATTTGGCAATTATGTTTTTCTCAATGACAGGATTTAAGCATTTCAGCAAGGCCTTTTTATTATCATTATTATTTTTCCAATCCTCACACTGCCTAAGTTCAAAGCTGAGCAATGTATTGCCCTTAGGACAATGATAGAACGGTAGGATATTTTCTCAATTTTTTTGATCGAATATTTTGAAATTCATGACATTGATTAAAGGGACGTTTCATTTTAATTTTTTTTCATCAAAAATATTTCATCCTACTCGTAGTGATGTATAATTAAATCATAGTGGTTATGTATAATGATTAAATCATAGTGGTTAGTACATAAAGTATTATTATTATAAAATTTGAAATTTAAATTTTGATATAATCAAGATAAATATTTTCTTCATATACCGGTCATTATTTAAAAGACTGAAATTTAGATAAAAAATAATAATGAGGATAATACTAAATAAAATGGGAGGGGAATTAAGTAAATATATACTACGCTGAGATGAATTGGGAAAAAAAAATTTAGATAAAATTTAAATAAAAAATAATAATGTGGATAATACTAAATAAAATGGGAGGGGAATTAAGTAAATATATACTACGCTGAGATGAATTAGAAAAAAAATACCTTTTTTATTTTTTCCATTTTTCTTAAATCTTGAAATGACAAAATAAACCTCTTTCATAACTATGAAATAAGGGGCATATTTGACATTTGAGTGTTTTCAATTTTTCTAACTATATCTGATTGGTAACCCTACTGACATTCCGCCCCGCCCCCATCGCCGGCGTCACCGCCATCGGTCCTCCTCTTCTCCACGCCTCCAGTGATCGATCATAAGGTTATTTTTTATTAGCATTTTACTGTGTATATTAGTTTTCTTATCAAATTGTTCATTTTTGTAATTGCTTGGTGGTTGGCATCTTCATTGCACGCGGATCAGATCCTATCCTCGATAGATTGAATTTTCTAACTACTTCCTCCTTTACCTTCTCGGTTGCAGTGGTAGCGGCACCATTACCCTTTTTAAGTTCTCCACTTCTCTTCTCATTAGTTCTCTGATAGCTGATCTGATGTGATTGGTCTAGAACTGTAGGAAAGACTATGTCGTCTTCTACCTTCAAGACTTTACCTAGAGGTTCCTCCTTGAGAAGAACAAGAGAAAACCAAATCCATAGCTCGAGTTTGCAGTGAATTCGCTTATTCGACCGACTTGTTTGCATTTTAGTCTCCAGGAATATTTAATAAACTTTTGGACTATTATCACATACCTTAAAACTTAGCCATTTATTTACTGGTCCTCAATTGATTCCTTGGATAAATTTCACTTGGTGAGATGCAAGATTAGCATGATCAGATTAGCTATGTGAACGGAAAGCATCCATATTGAATATATGAATTTCCATTTTGATCAACAACCATTGTATACCTATATATTAAAGCCCGTGAAGCTGCTTGGGGATTTCCATGTATATGACACGTGACATTCACTTATTTCAATATTTGCTGCAGTTTAAACATTTTTTGCGGCAGTGGATTGAGAATTGAGTTGAGATGACCATTTAGAATTGGGAAGTGGAAGCATAATTGGATGGAAAGTTAGGATTGAGTTGAAACTGAACTTTGAGAATTGAGAAATAGGACTCAGATTCTAAATTGAATTGATGGGTCAGTAATAAGGATAGGATATTATAGTGATTAAGTAGATCGGTGCTGGACTAAATAGGGCAGCAATAATCAATTTCGAACCACTTTAATTTGCTGTGTAGCTGCGTTAACTGCAACTTTGATGTACCAGCTTAGAGGTAGATCCATACAGGCTTCATCATGGGTTGCTGATACTTTTCTTTATGGTTTAAAGATTAAACTCATTCTTTTTAGGCAAAAATCAAAAGGATGTACATCATTTGACAAATCATCGGATGGGCGCCCTTTTTTCAATTAAAGTCAAATGTGCCCCCCATTTAAAGTACACTATTTGAAATACCCCTGGACCAATTTTAAGATTTAGGTTGTAGGCTGTCAGCTTCTACAACGTGTAGCAATGATTGCTAGCTGCTACAACGTGTAGAAGCTGGCTAGTAGCTAATACAACAAGGTGATTAACTTATGTTAATTTTGCTTATTTAAAAGTGATAACCAAGTTAAAACAACATTTCAATGAGCAAAACTAAACAAATGGACTCCATCACACCCACTACAATTGAAATGAACATTATTTGATCACGTAGCTAAGAACTAGCTTTTACAATGTGTAGAAGCTGGCAACCAGCTTCTACAATGTGTAGAAGCTGGCAGGCAACTGCTACAACGTGTAGAAGATGGCTGCTAGCTTCTATAACAGTAATTAACTTATGTTAATTTTGCTTATTTGAGAGTGATAACTTAGTTAAAATAATATTTCAATGATCACAACAGACTAAGGGGACTCTATCACACCCACTATATTTGAAATGAACATTATTTGATCACGATCGGCCGTGTAGAAGCTAGCAACTAGCTACTACAATGTGTAGAAGCTGGCTGCTAGCTTCTACAACAATGTTATTAACTTATGTTAATTTTTATTATTTGAGAGTGATAACTTAGTTAAAACAATATTTCAATGAGCAAAACAAATTAAGGGGATACTATCACACCCACTACATTTGAAATGAACATTATCCGATCACGATCGGAAGCTAGAAGCTAGCTACTAACAGTTAACAGCTAGCCGCTAGCTACTACAATGTGTAGAAGTTGACTGCTAGCTTCTACAACAATGTGATTAAATTATGTTAATTTTTCTTATTGGAGAGTAATAACTTAGTTAAAATAATATTTCAATGCGCAAAACAAACTAAGGGGACTCCATCACACCCACTACATTTGAAATGAGATCATGATCGGTTGTGTAGAGGCTAGAATTGATTGCTAGCTTCTATACGTTGTAGCAACTACTGGGTAAGCTTTTACACGATGTAGAAGCTACCGGTAGATGCTACAACAGCGCTGGGTCAAGATTATTTTCGGGATAAAATTACAGATGGGGCATCCATTTGATGTTTTTTGAAAAAGTGGTGCCCGTTTGATGTTTCTCTTAATTTGGAGCGCCCTTTTGATTCTTGCCCTTATTTCTTCTTCTTCTTTTTTGCTTTCTAATGTGCTCTTGTTAATCTACTTGCATGGTAATTTTAAAAATTGTAATTCATCCAATTTGTTTTTGTCTTATCAATTGGTTATAGAATAGTTTGATTAGTATATTGAGATGTAGTTGATTTGCTTTATTTCTCACCAACGATGATTTGTAGAAAATCAATAATTTGCTGCTTAATTTGGAGATCTTGGTGGGTCCGACTAATGAACTTGGCCAGGTCAATGTCCGAGTTGACAGGCCGTTCAACCAATTGATCCACAGGTGTGACTACTGAGCCAGTGACCTTGGAGCTCGTCTGCTTATATTTCTGGTCTAGTTTTTATAATTATGGCCACAAAGCTTTTCTTCTTCTATAATCTCCTACTTAAATTTCCACTCACCAACTCTTGCAATTGGTGGCTTCTACGCCCTTACTTGTTCTTGACCTGCAAAACATCCTCTATTAGCCTATCTCTCGGCTCCCTTGTCGCCGCTATTCCCCAACCTACCACTCTATCCTTGATGCCTTCAACCTCTTAGGCTGTTTTTAACAACAATCAGAAACTCGCTAACCTTGCACAATATTGGGCTTTGTTGCTTTCCACCATTTGCTTGCAGCTTTGCACCATCGACATGGTGCCAGAGCAAGAGCTGCAAGTGCTATATACCTAGAGAGCATGTTGATGTGTTGATATGCAATGAAACAATGAAAATTTATGGATGTTAGAGCAAATCTAGAAGAAATGGCCACAACGGCGAGCTGCAGGATTGGAAAGTAGGATTAAGAATATGGAGATCTGCATGGAACAAAGATTTCTATGCTTGGAAACTTGCGAATGTGTTTCTTTGCTTGCCATATTTATTGAGGTGATAATTAAATAAATAAATGATCTATGCTATGTGCTAATTAATATGTTAATTTGGTTTGTTGGGGATCAACCAAAATATTATTTCAAGATGGGAAATTTTTAATAAGCAATGATCAAATACTGTAGATTGTGATGGATAATTTGATGAAACTAATTCCTATGATTCTACAGTTTATACCTAGTAAGTTTACACAAATAGAATTTATCAAGACAATGGATCCATAGGAAGGATACTCCATTCTAGTTTGAGGTGCTAGTAGAAACCATTCCTGCCATTTTGAAGAGCTCATTATTGCCAAGATCCCTGATAAACAACTGGGTCAAAGCGTGGTGTCTATCATACCATGCTTATGATCGCCTGCTCCATATGTGGAACACAAGGTGCCTAGGATCATTTTTGTCCACTATGTCTTTTTTTTTGCACTGATCTTAAAATTCATGTCCATTCAGTTCTACTATCTGTTTAGATTACTATGTTAATTTTATCTGGTATTGAACCTTAAATTCCAAAATTTCAACCATAAATGAGATATCTCTGTGGATAAGAGCTGTGACTACTACCTAGAGAAGAACTTTGATGGTGACTGCCATTGTTTGTTTGAAGGTTTTAATGATATAGTTTAATATTACTATCAGATAAAACCAACTATACCAACAATTATTATTATTATTATTATTTATTTTTATTTATTTTTTAATGTTTTTACTTTTCTTTTTTAATGTTTTTATTTTTTTATTGTTTTTTAATATTTTAATGTTTTTATATTTATTTAATTATTTTATTTTTAATTTTTTTTTTTTATTTTTATATTTTTATATTTTATATTTTTTTTAAATTTTAAAATTTTATTTTTAATTTATTTTTTTAATATTTTTAAATTTTAATATTATCTTTTTTTAAAATTTTTTTACATTTTTTTTAATTTTTTAAAAATTTTTTATTTTTTACATTTTTATATTAAAAAAAATTTTCTCTTTTTATGTTTTTCTTATCGGCGTATCGGGTGCCGGCGTATATATAGGTTTTACAACCGGTTATAACCCTTTTTAACGGATCGATAACAGTACTGCAGAATCCTTAAACCAAACAAGTTTTTGTTGATAACCGACATAGAGTGAACCAACTATGAACCAAACGCATAGCTTTTCATATTTGTTCCTTCTATTCAGAATTAGCATTTTGATGCTCCAATGTTCTAAACTTACTAGTGCATTTTCCTTTGCAAAGAATATTTAGAATTAAAAAAAATATATTTAAATGGACATACAAATATGAGGTAGTACCATGCATGCTATTGCTCTATTATGATTATGTTTGTTAAATGAGCATAATATCTAGGAGTACTGTATGATAAAGTTTTAACTTCATGTGATATTTTGAGCTGAGATGAAAAAATATCATCCTATAGAAAAATATAGTAGGCAAGAATAATGTATTTTGGTCGTCTTTACTGATGCACAGATGGAGATGCAAGAATTATTGAGGACAAATCATGAAAATGCTCCTATGCCAAAGAATTTAGGGGAAGTGATATAGAGAGAATAGAGATATGAGAGTATCAGAGGAATGATGTAATAGATCCAATCCTAAAGAAGACAAAATTGAATACTGATTGTTTTTGTTTCCAAGTTAATGCTCATGAATTATTATGAAAGAAAATAAGAAATCATTTCTCTCAGTTAAATCCTCTTGCTAAGATACTGTCTGATACTTTCTACCAGGAAAATTCAACTGTTTTTCTTAAGGTTTATTTAATTTAGTTAATTTATTTGATAAGTAATATAAATTAATTAGTTTATCCATGATGTGGCAACTCTAGTCGCTATCCCAATAACATGTTTGCAAAATTCACACATAGAGTCAGACTTTTTTCTTTTAGCTCAGCCAGTGTACAATAGTTCACTGTAAAAAAAGTTAATGAATTTGTTGACTATACTGACAGAAGTTTTTATAACACCATTTTCGGGGGTTTCGTTCATGCACTCTTCATTTTTATAGGATATGAATGTATGAGTTTCACCATTATCCATTATGCTTTTATCCTCAAAGGATATAGATCTTGTTGTATAATCTAGTTAGGTAGAGAGTAGATGTCACATGGGTGGAGCTAAGGACAACTTGATGTGTGTGGACCAACCTCATGTGATATTTGAGTAGTTCTACATTTGGCATATGTTGAATATCAACAACCTACGTTGTATTATATGGAGCTCATCGAGTGGCATCCTAATGAATTTCGTTTTATTATAACTATTATGTTGAAACTTGCAGTCTTCATTGCCCATCTTCATTCTCAATCTTCTATCCATTTTTGAAAAAAAAAGAACTATTATTGTTACAATCCATGTTGAAACATGTTGATCTTAAAATATATTTATATATATGGCCCTTTTCTGTAGAATCATAGGCCAGCTGATACTGTGGAGGATTTTCATAGTGACCGTGATATATCAACTGAAGTTACTGAACCTGTTAAAGCTAGGACAGGAAGGTGGGAAAGAATAACCTTTAAGATTGTCTTGTCATATCATGGATGGTCATTTGATGGGTGGCAAAAGCAGCCTGGTTTGCACACTGTTCAAGGGTAAGCTGTGTGACAGTAATGATGCACAGTGGTTTGGTTGTATTGGCTATTTCATTCAAGAAGGATACCTACTGTAACTTCCAATGGTGGTTCAACTTGTCTATTTATGATTTTCTTCTTTTCTTCTACAGAGTTGTAGAACAATGTCTTGGCAGGTTTGTCGATGAGAAGAAAGCTAAGCAATTAAAAGAGAAGTCCATGCCTGTTGAAGGATGTATTGTTGTTGCTGGACGCACAGACAAGGGAGTGACTGCACTGCAACAAGTTTGTTCATTTTGTTAGTTCAACTTACAGTCATATATATTTGTTTTGCATTTTACCTGTCAATCATTTGATTTATTTTAAACCTAAATAGGTATTCAATCACATGCTGTCTTTCGAATTATGTACATGGGAATATCATTCCAGAGTCTCTTTTAATTTTCTGCATTCTCAAGCATATATATATGGTATTCTTGGCATCTGTTTTTTTTTTTTTTTTGAGAGAGAGAGCATGTAGTGCACTATGCTGAATGAAATCATTGATCGCATTGGGAAGTTTTTCTAGACGCAGTGCAGTTATTTGTACAATAGAGTTTGGCAAAACCATGATACACTTCGAGAACAGAAGGTAGGGACAGTATTATTTAGGCATGCAGTCTGGTTCCAGTACAAAGAAAGCAAGATTCTTTGAATTGTTCCCACCTTTTTGTCTTTGTTCTTTTTTGTTCCCAGAGTTGCTAATTTCAAAGATAGGTAAACCATATAAAAATTTCCTTCTCTTATAGCACTGAAATCCATCAAATCTTGTGTTGGTTATGATTCCAGATGTGAGCTTATTGTTCTGAGTCTATCTATTGTAAACATCACACCTAAAAGTTGGTTCGGTTTTTCATATGCTGTTGTCAACTTACATCAGGAAAATTATTCTGCTTGCTCATGTGCGGCAGTAGCTTGTTAACAGGATGTTTACTGCTTCTATTCAGCTTGTTTTGCTTCATGAAAAATGTTATCAGAGTTTTAAATGTTTTTACCAGCCAATTCAACATAATTCAGTACATAATACTAATTGGAGGGAAAATTCTTTTTTCGCAAAGCAGACTTACTGGGTGCTATTACTATCTGCGATTGACTCTGGAGATTCAATTCATTGAATAGTGGAACAAATGAACTCCTGTAGGCAGATATGCATGTGAACATTTGTAACGAACCTGTAGATCTCTCTTTTTCTCTGAATCACCAGTCCCTTTGATGCACACTTGTTGCTGTTCTATTCGAATAGATGATTTATGGATTTTCATTTATAGAATCATATTATTTGTCATTGAGATGAAAGTTGATTTTACTTTTTAATCATAGAAATGCAAACTTATTCTCTATATCTGCTTAATTACATCTTTTGCAATTAACTAGATACCTGGAGAAAGGATGTCAGTTGTGGCGATATAATGCATAGCATCAATGAAGTAGCTCCAGGAAAGATTAGAGCTTTGGAAGTCACTGGGGTAGGTTTCTTTATATTATAATCACTGATTGAAGTAGTCAGAGACTAAGGTTTATTTTATATTAATAAGCTAAAGTTGTGTTGTCTAAGCTAAAGGAGTTTACTTTGGTAATTATCTTTGAATCATGCTGTATAGAGCAAGTTTATTATATAATGTTATCATTGGCATTCCAAAGTGCTTTGAGGCCTAAAAGTACTTTGGAAAGCATTCCTATATGCATTCTAAATATAGCTTGTGAATTGATAATTTATCTGTAGTTGTTTGAAGCCTGTTGAGAAGAGTAAGTCCATCGGTTAATAAAAGATAAGTTACTCTTATATGTAGGGCTTCAGCATAGACATTGATTTTTGTTTTTCTGGTTATAGAAAATAGTAAATTTTCACTCAGAAAAACAAGATTGGCTAAGACTTCTAACCAAGATGACCTACTAGTATTACTAGTGCAAGAGTTGTGACTTCAACAATGCAGTGCTCTAGATTAAAGTTGACAATTGATCTTATTCTTATTTTCAAAAGAGTTAAATTTTCTTGAATATAGTCTTCTGAACTCTCCCTCAAATTGAAGATAGCACAGGATGCTTAAGTTTGTGACAAATGAAGAGAAATTATGAAGGTTACTGATAATCTAATCAGAACAAGTATAATATCTTCTCAAATTAATCCTGTTAAGTGTCTTCTTCTGTGAACATCCTGCTTCTCAACCTTTACCTACTAGATGCTTGTCTCTATTTTAGTGGTCATTATTCTTCAGCATGAGTAAATACCTTAACATTTCTTGGTTTCATTTTTGTGTTTCTTTTCCATTAAGTGGGAAATTGTTTTATTCCTAGGAAAGATCCATTTTTAATCACATTTTAAAATCTGATTAATAGGCTTCGTTCGGTATTGTATCTATATTTAATTTTCTGATGGAAAAACATTCGTCTTCAGGTTTCACGTGTATTTCATCCCAATTTTGCAGCTACATGGAGGCAATACTTTTACATTCTTCCCCTTAATGATAATGAAGAATTAATCACAAGGTGTTTTGAAGGGCACTGGTCAAATAGCTCCATTGGGTGTGAGGATGATCAGATGAATGAACTGCAGGAAAACCATTCAGTTGAGAAAGAGCAGCAATTAACTTTCTCCCATCTAAATGAAGATGGCTGCCCAGGTATTTCTGAATTAAAACCAAGGAGCTTTAGTATAAGCAAGGTGGACCAACTCCTACAACAGCTTGAAGGAAAGTCATTATCATACAAAATGTTTGCACGTGATACAAAAGCTTCAAGAAGCAGGTTAGAGGGGTTATTCTTTATCACATAATAATACTAAATGAAACAGGCTCTGACATGGACCGAATATTTTTTCTAAGGACAAAAGATGCCATATGGAATGAAAGTGATTGAGAGGAAGTGTGCTTAAGGTGTGTGTGGTTTAGTAAGGATATCACTGGATGACATGTTTTCTTATTAGGTTTTTTTTTTTTTTTTCTAATTGACTTTAAATATGAACTTAGGATTTATTTTTTGCAACTTTTAGTAACTGCTAGTCTAGCTTGGAGCAGCAGTAATGTTCTTTCTGTTTTGTGACTGCTCTAGATTGACTTCACTTCTCACATTTATAAAGCAAATCATCCTTGTCAAATTACACAATTATTAAAGAACATATTTCTGCGTCCATTCTTGCATTTAGTCATCATCTTGCATGTATATCCAAACCGTACTATTCAATTATACTTGAATATTAAACATATCTCTGCAGAATCATCTTGTCATTGACATCCTTGGGCTTGCGTTTGCTTTTGGTCATTAGGCAATTTAATTTGACACTCGTTGAGCTCCACCTGCCATGATCAACCATGGAGAACCCTAAGCAAGTAGATCATGTTTATAGATGATCCCCCATCACCTATATGGATAAGAACAATTGATTATTAATTTAATATGAAAGATTCTGTTTCGGATCTAATAGCCTGATTTATTTATTTATTTTTGAAAAAGTAATTTCATCATGAGAGTCCTTATACTAGTCCAAATATCAACAAGAATGGTGGTGCTGATTCTATATATATATATATAGATATAGATATATATTCTTGCTTGTATAAGTTGCAATTTCTATTTACTTTAAATGATTTTTGCTGTTTTTTATATACATACTAGATGTTATTGTAATACATGTATGACTATTGTTCTCTTCTTTATGACTTTATTCTTGTAGTGGACCTGCTACAGAGTGCTTTATGTTTCATGCTCGTGCTGCAGAAACTAAAATCCGCTGCAACCTTGAGGTTATTTTTTTTTTCATATCTGATTGTATATATAACTAGCTGGAAATTCTTCTTCATTTGATTTACCTCATAGTAAATTGCTTGAGTTAACATGCCAAGGCCACTCGTGCTCTTTACGCACATGATATATGAGTGATCTTGATTTTAGTTTGCTGGAATATGCCATTGGATTAAGATGGGCACTTAACTGGTTTATTCTTCATACGTCATGCTATGATCACTTATATGTGGTGGCTATAAGTTTCTATTTTTACAACTAAAACTTGTTACAAACTTTAAGATGTAACGAGAGCATACTTTTCTTCTCTAGGATTATGAAAATTGCCAAAGGGTGATGTGTGTGGAGCTTGTTGCAAATCGCTTCCTGAGGAAGGTACGCTTTGTTCATGCTGACTTCTGAATATTGAGGAAAATAGATGCCCATATATGCCAGGGATTTTGTTAGACAATGTTAGGTTTCTTTTAGTTGATACCATCAGATTATATACCTTATTGCTTTAGAGTTTGGGATTATCATTTTTTTCGTTGCAGATGGTTCGTGTTCTCGTGGCAACTGCCATTAGAGAGGCAGCCGCTGGTGCGGATGATGATGCTTTAATTAAGCTGATGGATGCTACATGTAGGCGTGCTACAGCTCCTCCTGCCCCTCCTGATGGTCTCTGTCTTCTTAATGTCGGTTATGGAGAATTCAAAGAAAAGTTTTGCTTGATTAGATGAGGCTCATTAACTTATTTCCCCCTCCAATTCTTCTTGAGTTTTGTTGCTAATTGAACTCCTGATGTAGTAAATTAATGACTCGCCAGCAGTTTGATGTAGCTTCTTTGGACCAGTTTCGTGCGTCTCAATTCTGGACTTTTCATCTTCTGAAGGCAAAATGAAAGAGAATACAAATTGTTGTAAAATTAAGCGACATTTTTTTTGTAGCATGTCTATATATATATATATATATTTTCTAACTGTTATTTTCCATATAATTCAGTCAGGGCCCTTAGTATCTGTGAATATTTGCACTCTGATTGCAGTTATTTCTGATGCATAAAGAAATGAGAGTAACTACTACATAACTACTTTCGGTGGTCAATATTTCTGGACTTCTCGCTATGGTGCGATTCTCGTAATCATGGCTGGGCAGTAAGTCTCTGTTACTTAATCTTCCTCTTCTTATTTAGATTGATAAAATTTTAATTTAACCAACTTAAATTATTTGATAGGATGGACGGACCAACCTAAATAATCATTTAAACTATTTGATTCACTTGACTCGATTATATTAGTATGAACTTGTTCATGTTTTGTTCATTTTGACAGGGTCAAACTCCTCCATCTCCTACCCCTGCTGCGTTTTACCGCCTTCCCTCCATTTATCTCCTCTTCTTCCTCCTTTCCCTCCCTATTCTTGGCGGTTGTTCTATCTCCCCCCACTGTCAACCATGCCATCGTCCAACCCTGCCACCACCCCCCTCCCCTTTTCCACCACCCGTCGCGATACCGCTCTAGCCCACCGCACGCCATGGCCGGCGATGCCCTGCCATGGCCTCTGCACTTCCTCACCGCCATTCTCTCTCTCTTCCGCCTCCATCCCGCCGACGACCGCCACGTTCTCCTGCAATTCAAGGACTCATTCTCCGCCGCCGGAGGAGGCGGCAGCACCCCCGCTGCGCTCGCCTCCTGGGGCGCCGCCGACGACCACCCTTGCGTCCCCAAGCGGTTCGCGTCCTCCTGGGCCGGCGTCTTCTGCGACGACGACGCGCACGTGTCGACGCTCCTGATGAACGACATGGCTCTCGCCGGCTCGCTCAACCTCGGACTCCTCTCCGACCTCCCCCGCCTCCGCCACCTCAGCTTCATCAACAACAGCTTCGACGGCGGCATGCCCGACATCACCAAGCTGCCGGTTCTCAAGTCCATATACCTGTCGGGGAACCGCTTCTCCGGCCATCTCAGGGATGATCTGTTCCAGCCGATGCGGGCGCTGAAGAAGGTGTGGCTTTCGCGCAACAACTTCTCCGGCCAGATCCCCAGCTCTCTCATCTCGCCGGAGAAGCTGATGGAGGTGGGTCTGGACGGGAACATGTTCGAGGGGGAGATTCCACCGCTGTGGCAGCCGGACCTCCACCTCGTCAATGTCGCCTTCAACGATCTCGAGGGCCCGATTCCCGCCGGTCTCGCCAACATGAGCACCACCTTTTTCCAAGGTTCTTACCATTCGAACGCTAGCAATTTCGCGGGCTTTTCCTAAATTCTTGTCACCGTCTTCACTCTCGATCAAACAGGCAACAAGAATCTCTGCGGCCTTCCTCTTGCAGTTGTATGCTCGCCGTCGTACTCCGATAAGAAGCAGCTCTCCCCTGTTCTCATCGTCGGCGTCATCCTGATCTCAATTAAACTTTTGCTACTACTCATCATGCTCATCACCTGCCTCCTCCATCGCCTCCGATTGCAGAAAGAAGCCGCCGAACAGCCTCAGTCCGGCGAAGCTGAAACCATCGATCGTTTGAAAGCCGCCGGTGTGCAGGCCGGAGCGGGAGCGGCAATAACAGAGCGCCGCTATGGGGGGAGCAAGAAGGTTCCGAAGAAAGAACAGGGGAAGCTGTCATTCGTCTCGGAGGAGAGGAGGAACTTCGACCTCTCGGACTTGCTCCAGGCATCCGCCGAAGTGCTCGGCAGCGGAAACTTCGGCTCCTCCTACAAGGCTTCCTTGATCGACGGCCCCGCCGTCGTCGTCAAAAGATTCACGGAGATGAATGCGGTGGGGAGAGAAGACTTCCAAGAACACATTGGGCGGCTGGGGAGGCTGTCTCACCGTAACCTCCTTCCTCCGGTCGCCTACTACTACCGCAAGGAGGAGAAGCTGATCATCACCGACTACGTTCCCGGCGGAAGCTTGGCGCACATGCTTCACGGTGAATCGAAGCTCAAATCTCGCATCCAATTTCGATCATGATTGTCGAACTCGTTGCTCAATCACTGTCTGTCCAGGCAACGTCGGCCCGGAACCTCCGGTGTTGGATTGGCCGGCGCGTTTAAGGATCATCAAAGGGATAGCAAGGGGCCTGGCTTACCTCTCCGAGGAGCTCCCGACGCTGACGCTCCCCCACGGCCACCTCAAGTCCTCCAACGTGCTCCTCGACCCGTCGCTGGAGCCCTTGCTCACGGACTACGCCCTCGCGCCGGTGATGAACAAGGCCACGGCTTCCCAGGTGATGGTGGCCTACAAGTCCCCGGAGTGCGCCGGGCGCGGCCAGCCCTCCAGCAAAAGCGACGCCTGGAGCTTTGGCATCCTCGTGCTCGAGATACTCACCGGCAAGTTCCCGGCCACATACCTGAGAGACGCCGCCAGCGCCGATTTAGTCAGCTGGGTGAGCTCGGTGGTGAAGGAGAAGCCGGCCGGCGAGGTGTTTGACAAGAACATGAACAAGAAGCAAGAAGGAGAGATGTCCAAGTTACTGCACCTTGCACTGGCTTGCTGTGAGACGAATGTTGAAGAGAGATTGGAGTTGAAGGCTGCACTTGAAAAGATTGAAGAGTTGATTGAAGGAGAGGAGAATGATGATAATGATAACTGTCTAAGAAACAACAATGAGAGGGAACAATATTCCTCAAAAACAGTCTCCGGCCATGAGCTTTCTTTATCTAGATAATTGATTAGGAGTGACTGAATTCAATACAATTTGAAAACGACGGCATTTTTTAAACTGAATTGTGCATTCCTATTACACCTCTCTCCTTTCGTTTTCATCAATCTCCTTTAAAAGGCAGCAAGTATAAAAGTAGGATCGAAATTGTGGGAGAAGCGAGCTGATGTCAGAAGCCAAGCTTCATGAACTAAAATACTTTTGTTTTTTCAAACATGTTTGCATAAAAGCAGCACACTGTCGTAAAAGCAGCAAGCGTTTAACCAACATTCATTCTTAAAGATCATATCTAAGGAAGAACAATGATCACCAACCATACTTGGCCTGCGTTTCTGCTTTGGTGAGAAGACCCCTGGAACGGCGTTCTGCGAGTTCCATTTCCTTCTGCCTCATGTCGAAGTACAGTGACCCAATCTGATGCTTTCTCTTATGCAGCTTTGTGGGCTTCCCCTTGCCCGAAGAAGTAGGCTGCATTGCATGTTTAGATAGAAGCACATTAGACAGGATGTTATTGTAGTTTATTCAAAATATGCAAAAATGCTCAGAAGTGCTGGTAATATTGTGCTTGTCATCGACTTGATCAGAGACGATTCAAAGTCTAGATTTTAGCTAAAACCTCTATTTATTTAAGAACAATGCTGGTACCTGCTAGCAAAACAACTCCATCTATGTAAGGTAGGTAGTTACGGATGTGTCAATAAAACCAAACTTGATTGGCTCACATTACACTCTAAACAGAACGCAATTGTTTTTTAATATAGGATTTAGCAATTAATTGAACCATATCATCAAAAGATTAGACAAAGTGTACCACCCCATAGCAATACCAGTGCATATGAATTTTGTCTCGATGGAAATGTCCGTTGCAATACATGACAACCTGATAGTCTCAGTATGACCTAGAGCCGCCAAGATCAGCTCCAATGGGAGCATTTAATGGTCATTTTAGGTTAAATTTGACCATTTGACATTTTTTTCTCTTCCTCTTTATGTCATCTTTATAAAAAAATGAAATCGACACTCAAACCCGCTTGTGGCTTCCACATATGGGTTCAAAAGAACTAAGATGCATGAGATATAAATCTAACGTACACAAATCTTCTGCTGTTGCAATACCTCCTGAATTTCAGAACATCACTCTGCAAAAACAAGATGACAAACAAGAATGGTGTTTGTTAGGGAAAACTGTCAAGAATTATGATGTAAAGAGCGAACTTCTTAACAGTTCTGGCAGTGATTTTGCATGTATTGTCACAATTAATACACAGCATCACAAATAATTAATGGCTTTAAAACTAGGCCGTTGCTTGCAAAAAATTAAAAAGCTAGTCCTTTCTCTAATTTATGAATTTCGGAACAAAATTATATCATGAATATAGACAAATTGAATTCCACATGGTTTGTCTAGTGTGAATTTGACAAATTAACCTAAAATAAAGTAGTAAACATTTTTGTAATGCAATTATATCAATGTTATTAGCGTCATGTTAAATGAATTGGCACAAGATTATGACAGTTCAAGTCATAGCTTTTGAGTTTGAAAATTCTGAGAGATACGTTTAAGATGGTATGAGTATGTAACGACCAATAAATGCTCCAATTAGGAGAAGTGAAACTATGACAAATACGCATATCAAACAAATAACACTAAAAAAGACTTGATTAGCAACAATAAAATAAGATACAATTTATTTAAGTATAAATGATGATACAGTAGGAGATAGAGCTCAATAGTGTAAAAAGATCTATATAACCGACCCCATGGAATAAGGTTCGGTTGTTGTTGTATATTAATTATGAAAAAACTTCTTTGTCTACCATCTAAATTTGGTATTTCACCGAGTAACAGACAACTGCCTTCCAAATTAAAACTAAATATATTGATTCATCAACTGTATGATACTAGATGATGGATTGACAACTAAATAGATTTTCATAATTAGTACTGTTCTAGAACTTATTTAATCTCCTTAATGACTTGCTTTATCCTATATTGAATGCTTACACCATTCTGAACTTCAAGAAGTTATATGCTGGATATATACTAAATAGGTAGCTAAGAAATACCACATCACTACTTCATACTCATTAAAGTTTTCTACTATAAAAGCTCATAGAACATGAATCCAAATGTAGATCAGAGGGCGGATGGTTATTGCTATGATTAAGTTTACTAAAATTTCCAATTTAAAGTGGAGAAATTCCACCATGAAATATTACCATATAAATTAAGACAACAGAAGTGCATACACGGATTGTGCAAGAAAATATAATCTTATCGCCCACTAAAATCCAGTAGGAGGGACACCTAAAGCACTGAAGAAGTTAGCCCCAAATACACATAACATGACTAACTTGCAAATCAAGGGTTTTAAGGCATTTACTGCTCTAGGAATGATTCCATTGACTTGGGAAAAAAAATACAGAACCAACAATATACAAAAGGATCACCATATTAATTTCCAAAGTCCAGAAAACCTCAAAAGATTATTTCTCCACTCAGCTAATAGAGCAGTGTATTCTCTTCCATACCAATGTGGACCTTTCTCCAAAACCATGAACTCTTCATTGGGAAAGTCATAGCAAGGGAATGACTTATCCATGCTGGATTGAGCTTATTTTATTTTATTTTTTTTGTTGCTGGATTGACATTTTTGAAAGCCTCAACAAGCTTAAAGGCCAATATTAGAGGATTTAAATGATCATGAAGGTTAGTGTAGGCTGACAACCAATGTCTAAATGTCACACTGATGGCAAGGATCCATAGATGAATAACAACACAATGGATACCATTTGATGACTTCACGGTTTCACGATCCTTTCTTTAAGACTGCATTTACTCAGGTGGGTAGAGACAGAAATAGGAGTAGAAAGATACTTTTTTCCCACATGACTACTGGGAAGGATGTAAGGATAATCACCCACCAATTGCCTGACTCGTAAGGATTAGCAAAATATTGGTGTTACAGATCATGTAACCCTCAGCCTCATTATCACCACCTACACGCAACTTCAGATGATAATCCAAGGAGACTTGGAATAGCCTTCCTTCTTATTTCCTTTTTTTTCCCCTCTCTTTCACATAACAAGGAATTGATCACCGTTTCATCCTCTATGTTTCATCCAACTAAAAAGCAATATGATTCCATATTGTTTCAAATCTATGCAAACTATACACATGGCAATAATGCATATGTAATGTTTCACAATATCACATATTAACAAATGCTTGCAGATCTAATCAAGTGTTCCTTAAATCTTCAATTGCCTATTCCAAAACAAGTCAATTTATAAATTCCATCCCCACTATAATTGTTAGAAATAGACTACACATGATGAATTTGCTTGTTTTTATTTATGATATATTTAAATAAATGTAAGAATTTATATACTGCACATGAAGAATTTATGTTTATGGTATATTTTAAATAAATGAGGAATTTATAGACTACACATGACGATATAGCATTGTTCCATAATACAAGTACACATGAAAGTAGTCTTACATAGATAAAGAAAAGGTCTATAGTCATTATAACTATAGAAATTAATCTAACATGTGAAACTACAGTATCAGCTAGTGGAAAGCCAGTTTGTTCAGTTTCAGTAGAACTAAAGAAAACATACAATAAACTATCTAGTGAGATCTAGTGTCACTAATGAAACATATAGATAATAAGTTAAATTCAGCAAGCTATGGCACATTATTCCTAAAACAACAAAGGGGGTTGGCAGAATATCAACCTGGTAAGATGGCCCGAAAGCTATCCCAGTCAGCTTAGTCTGGTCCTGCCTAGGTCTGTTTTTCATCAACTCATCTTGCTTCACCTCCATAATTTCCGTAGGAATCTCATTCCTCCCTCTCTTACCAGCAATCTTCCCGATGTCTGGAACATCAGATGTAACTGAAGCAGTGGATTCGGACCAATTCCCCTGATAACTCCCATATTCAGCAGCTCCTCCATAACTTGGATCCCAATACGAAGTAGCAACATTATCATCAAATCCTGAATAAGCTGTTCCTTCCGCCCCAGTTTGATCCCAACCAACAGCGCCATTACTTGAAATACTCATATATGCTGTCTCATCGTTGGCACTTTCAGTAGGTGCAGCAATCAAACCACCATTGTAAGCCTGATAGTCCCCGGACCCTACAGAACTACTCTCGTGCACAGAGGCAAAACCACCAGAATTGTCCGCACTGACATCTGTGTCCACGATGGATCTCCTTGACGAAGCTGAGCCCGAAGATGGCACTGATCCGAAAGTATTTTTTGGGGCAGGAAGCCATGAAAAAGACAACGAGGATGAGGCCTTTGGAACACTAGAAGAGGAGTCCTTCACGTTGCTCCTCCCTTTGACATCCTCCTCCTCCTCATCAAATTTCCCACTGTTCAGCGCAGATGGGTTAGGAGGGAGTTTAAATTGGACACCCCTATTAGGGTTTAGATCAGAGGAGGAGGTATTCATGGACTTCTCGGGACCCAATTTTTCGGACTTTGGAAGCGGAATGGTAGAAAACAATGAAGAAGAGAACGACTTCTTAGGCGGAGGAAGAGACGAGAATTTCAAATTTTGAGATGCGAACGGGGTAGAGGAAGGCTTTCCCGTGGAAAATACCCTGCTTTTCTCTTCCTCATGGTCGTCGTCTTCGCCAAGACGGAGGGAACTAGAACGTAAAGAGGGTGACGGGAGCTTGGGAGGAGGAAGAGCCGAAAAGACCGATCTCGGAGCTTTGAAGGAGGTAGAAGAAGGGGTGGTGCCCACCTCGCCATCTACTTCGCCAAGATGGCTGGGTACAATATCCGAAGGGAGGGATCTGGGCGGAGGTAGAGACGAGAAGACGGAAGACGAAGAGGAGGGAGGCAGGACGAAGGCCAACCCGGGAGGAGGGAGAGACGAAGAGAAGACGGAAGACGAGGAGGGTGCTCTGGAAGGAGGTAATCGGAAAAACTTTACAGCGGAAGCGGAGACATCGGGATCTTGTTCCTCGCCTTCGGCTCCGCCTTGCTCCTCTCCGTCGTCGTCGTCGGAGGAAGCGTAGTTGGCCACCAAGGAATCCATCGATAGGGAAGGAAGGCAAGGGATGGACGCGGAGGCGGCCATAGACCCCAAGTTTATGCCTTGGTTATGGGCCCTTAAATGGGCCCAAATAGATTGAGTTTAAATGGGCCAAATGACACAAATTGTCCTTTTCCAAATTGGACCACCTGGAATTTGAGCGTCCTGCAGCGGTCGTTCCACGTCGGCGTTCTGGAATCTTCCAAGTATGCGCAGAGTCGCATGAACAGAACACTCTGGAATTCTCCGGCCGCTCTGCTCTCCCTATAAATAAACAATAACGAGATCGAGGAAGGGAGGAAGGGCTACGAGAAGCAACGTGAAGATCGAGGACGATACGTATCGATGTGCTTGGTGAGGTGGGTCTACAGCGCGGAGGAGGTGGAGTTGTGGTCGGAGAAAGCGCCAGGGAGCTGCCCCTACTGCGGCGGCGCCGTCATCGCCGCCGACGTCGAGAGCTCCTGGTGGCTCTGCTGCCTCCCCCTCAGCCGGACGATCAAGCGTAACTACTCTTGCTCTAGCTGCTCGCGCCGCCTCGTCATCTCCTCTTCCCTCCACTGATTCGCCCGTCACTGGTTCTTCTCATTTTATAGGTTAAACGGAAAAAAAAAAAATCTGATTTTGAATTTTTTTCCCATTGATTTTGTCAGACATTGTGAGTGAATTGGTTAGATAATTGATCAAAGTGATATGGCTGTATCTATATATTTTTCCTAATTTCTTTTGTAAACAGAGAGTAATCTAATTCCTATTTCAATAAATTGAACTCTATTGATTCAAATTTGTTTTGCTCGACCTAATTAATTAATTAACTACAATCCTCTTCAAAATGGATGAAGACGGGATGGGTGAAGACGGTGAGTTGTGGGCGTGACTCTATTGTTAACTTGATAAAGAATTCGCGCTGTCTGCAACACAGGGATGTTCAAGTCAGTAATTGATTGAGGAGAAGAAAATAGTTAAAGCGAATTACAGCAAGGAGCATTTTTCAAAGTTTTCCTAAGAAAGAACATACCATAAAAAGTGCTTCTGTCACCTTTTCCTAAATGAACGCATAAATTTCTGTGATTTAACAGATTAAAAGATTTTAAAAGATGATTTACCTGTGAGAAATTCTTTGTCCTTTTCTGCACAACCTTCTAAAAGAGGATGATATGACAGATATATAGGTCTCATTATAGGTCAATTAACCGAGAGATCGCCAACTTGGCCTTACAGAATCTAATCAGTAATTCGTTTTTCACTCAACTCTTCATTTTATCGAGGATATGTTTGATCGGCCCTTATGTCCGATCAGATGAGGTAGTGGGCCGGATAAATTAGTACTTAGTTTCAAATCTCGTCTACAAGTTGTGAAGGGCGACTATTCTGGAGGCTCGGTCGACACTTCACGTCTGATTGTCGGTCAGACATGACCAACAATTCTAGGTCCATCCGACCATGCGACTCTAACCGCTTGACTTTAACCTCCACGTCAACTAGTCCTCCCTACTTTGACCCTCTTCTTGGGAGGGGTCATCTTTATCAACGTATCATAAGTCTTCCTCAAGTATAATCGAAGGAGGCTGCAAATCTGACTGACTGGATACTTAGTATTATCTATAGTTCTCATTTTCGACCGGGTGCTTTGTTGTCTGTGTCGCCGCTAGGCTTAAACAATTACTGCTCTTATTTATAGATCCTCCGTTAATTGTTCACTCCCCAGTCGAGGGCAGTGTTCGACTCGATACTCGTGACACTTGGTTGTTTGTTATCTTTTTCTCCACCTCCCTCCTCCATAATGTTTTTATTATCGTCATCACCTTAATTTTCTTGAAAATAGATAAAATCTGACACGCTGATCATACTCAGGTCCGTCGGAGAAATTTCAGAGTCGAGGTCGGGTCTGGAGTGTCCCCGATGGTTGCGATGAAGTTAAGATCGTGAGGTCTTGGGCGGCTGGACATTGTGCTGGCTGCTAGGGCCGGCTGCGCACGGATCTGATCCGTTAGAGAGGCCCTCACCGTGCCTCCGACGCTAGGGCCTCCGAGCTGGATCATCCCTCCCCGGTAGCGAGGCGGTCCATCACGGGCTCGAGCTCGTCCTTTTTCCCGAAGACAGGAGCGAAGCGAATGTGCCAGATCAGCCGCGGGAACAGCCTTCGTGACATCCCCCTCACTCATTTCCATCCCCGAAAAGTTGAGCGTTGTGGCTAGTGTGTGGCGGTAGAGTCCGCCAACTGTAATCTAGCACCTCGGCGCCATCGGCATCCGGTGTGGTGGAACCGGCAAGCTACGTCGGTGGTACTTTCTGTAGTGGGGGAGTCTAGTCGCTACTCTCGTGTTAGCATGTCGCTGAGCAAGCACGGTGCCTCGTTATCTGCCTTGTTATACCTCGCCTTCGCCGCCATTTTTCTCGTGTGTGTATAATCGCACTGCGGCACTCGCGCTGCAGACTCGCGGCTCCAACTCGCCTCTGACTCGCTTCTGTACCAGAACACTATCTTCGTCACACTGCTGCGGTACTCTTGCCCGAGTTGTCTGTCAAATCACTAGCTTCACGACAATGGATACGCTTGCCATGAGGTCAGCCGGAGCTAGTGACGAGCGCTTGCCGACGACGACCGGTAGCTCTATACCCCGTCTGATGCCTCAATTCTTGGTCTGGTGACGATTCGCGACAGCAGATGGGCAACGTGTCGTGGCAGTGCGATGCCCCTTGATCTGTGAGCCCTGTGCCGCAGGCTCAGGCTTCGTTCCCTGCCGCCGCCTTCCCTTTGCTGCTTGGCCTGCGCTAAATCGGACCAGCGTCGGTCCCTCGATTTGCGGCCTGTTGCTATCGTTTCCCCAGACCTGTTTTCTTAACAGTGACCGCATTGGTGCCATGATTTACCACGCCATCACACCTATCGACTTTGACCGCACATAGCCTTGACTTTTCCAACCCTTTCCTCATGGGCCCCTCCATTACTAGCATCACAAGCCTCCCTCTCAAGTCTAGTCGAAGGAGGGAG
This sequence comes from Zingiber officinale, assembly GCF_018446385.1. Classification (NCBI taxonomy): domain Eukaryota; kingdom Viridiplantae; phylum Streptophyta; class Magnoliopsida; order Zingiberales; family Zingiberaceae; genus Zingiber; species Zingiber officinale. The sequence goes on along the minus strand of NW_024589928.1, from coordinate 20,584 downwards.
AGTCAGCCACCCTCTGTCGAGTATTCTCTCACACCACCACACATAATGCATACGCCATAGGCTTCACATATGCAAAGAGAGTGCTTCTCGCACTTTTGACCCGAGTCCGTGCGTGAGCAACCTTTGTGCTTTCTGACCAATCTTTGTGCTTTCATCCTTCGAAGTTACGCTGTCTGATACCATGCCTCCTTTATGGCCGCTCGCCCGGTGGTAGCTTGAACGCGCCCAAGTGTGCTGATATTGACGCTACAGGCCTCTCCTCTTTATAAGGAGCCAAAGGTAAGAGTTTTCTCCATGTATTATCCGCACCTCTCTTCCTACCGCTTGTTACCATGTTAGCCATAACCTTTCCCATGCATTCATTCTCTCCCCTCTTCTCGGTAGTTGACCAACCACAACTCTACGAAACGTGAACTCTTCTTGTCTCGAGAAGGAGGCAAATAGGGTGTCGTGATCGAGATCGCGTCGCTGGAAGACGATCACCAAGACTGTCCACGACCTCCATGGAAGAAGAGAGCATCACAAAGCATGTGAAGAGCGAGGAAGAGGCAGACAGTAGGTACGCTTGCGTCAACTTGGTCTCCGTGAACGTATGGTACGCGAGAGCGCGGGCTATCCTCCCGGGCTCTCGAGGATAACACACGCGCACCATCACTTCCGTGTCATCAGCGGCTGTGATCGGTCGTATGTCGGATCTGCACCCAATCTTCGGATCACACTGACAGGGGGGTTCCTCACTCAGCAGAAAGGTTGCCTGCACCACTAGCACTAGCGGCAGTCGCGGCGGCGTCAGTCCTCTCGGTTCTTATTGATCAGATTGTCAGTCATGCTTTCATCCCCTTCGTCCCCTTTTGGCCCAGTTTCTCCTGCTCAATTTTCATCTAGCAAGTATTTTTAGAAACTGTTTCATAGGTAAAAGTTAAGAATTGCTTCATGATTCTTTTTCACGTGTGAATTTGAGATAACAAAACCGACATAGAGCTTAAGACTTAAAATTGTAATGAACTAATAACCCGATTGACACTATGAGACCTGATAATCATAAATCGCCATCCTAGGAGTAGTATTTCCTACCTCGCATCCCTACAGATCACGACGTGTATGACGCATAAAACATAAAACAGCATTTGAGTGACCTGATTATAGAAAATGCTTTCCTCCAAGTGAGACACATCTCCCTCTCCCGTAAAAGTAGTCGGTGTTATATTTCAGAAGGATTTAGGAGGTTGCTTGATCCCTGCATCCTCCCGCTACTAGTAGCGAGCGGAACTTCGCAAGCGATTATGAGGTGTGTAGCTCGGTCAGCTCGTTTAGGTGCTATATTCAAATCTGCCACCGCGAAGCACACAGGTGCTTTTAACTGGTGCTACACGAGCCACTAACCTTCATCGCTCAGGGCGCAGTGAGATGGTCAGACCGCACATTACGGAGACGGCTCACACTTATAACCTCAGACTTAGGAGCTACGACAGAGGTCGTCTAGACTGCACAAGGGTGAGGTGGAGTAATCTGCTCAAACGTCCTATGGAGACGACTGTCACTAGGCGTCGCCATGCAGTATGCACCACGTGCGTGGCTACTTTGGGGGCGCAGTGCGAGAGATACTGGTCACGTGTCGTCGTGGTTGGCGGAGCGGTTGCGGAGCACTCACTATAACTGGACGAATGGGACATCAGCTGATGCCGAGGCGGACCTGTGAGAGTGAGGTGTCGCCTAGGTGGTTGTGGCCTCGGATCACGTGTGCCGAAAGGTTCGCATGGGAGCCTATGAAGCCAGGAGAAGCCGAAAGCTCTTATCACCTTCGACTCTGGGCCAGCCTAAAGCGTTGACTGACGTCAGGGCTCACACACTTTTAATTCGGGGCCAGAATTGTTGGGCCAGAGCTCACTTATACCTCACTGAGGTAGTGAGGTTGCTACAGACCCACCCCTTCACTACGGCAGAGAGGCTCACTTTATTTAATTCCTGCAGCTGGTGGGTGTGGTCTGTGAGCTCTGTGAGCGGGTAGCTCTTATATTGCTGCTTATCACTCAGGGATGCAGCTGTGAGAGCACGTAGCAAACTTCCGTGTGTGGATGGGGCCGGAGAGTGGGGAGCACCTGACTCAGATCTACCGCCTGGGCGAGTGCATATGCAGAGACACTACTCCACGGAGCCATGTGTTGACGATGTGATCCCGGTGGCGTAATAATACCGCACAATACACCCCGGCCCGGCACATCCAGGACACCGGATCGTCAGAGAACCGACAGACGAGGCGGCGCGCGATAAGATGCGATGTAATAGGCGTCCGTCGAGACCCTCGATATGACCGGCTACCAGGCCTAGATGCATCATCTAATTGCTTCGCCAGCGACCTCGGCCTTCACATTTCAATGTTCCATACGTTATATCTATTATTTGTCGGGCTCATCCCTCTGCATTGCATTGCGCCGCACAAGTTAGAATTAAGAATGGAAGAGGGAGAAAAACTTACTTTTCAACCCTCTGGGCACCCGGTTGCCTTGATCTTATAGTGACCGGTCTCGGATATGCGCCCAGCTCAGTGATCGAGGCTATCCACTGAGCTACTCGACCTGAAGCCTGAGGAAATCGAGGACCCACTCGCCATCTCAGCCCTTGTCAGCGGGTCATTCACCTTACCCTTTAAAGCCTGCGGCTAGCTAAGTGACCTGCGGCCGGCGCATGTAGCTAGTGCTAGCCAGCCTTTCACAAGAATGTTTCTTCGAGGGCATCCTGATTACCTTGCCTTGCCGACATTTAATGCTCGCCGATGACACACTGATCACAGAGCTCTTATGCAATCGAGAGGCCGCAAGAAACCTCCTTGCCACCGCGGACGGAGCTTATCTTCTCATCATCCTGGGCGCTGATGCTATCTGCCAAAAGGATATGCGCTCAACTGATGTTTCAGAAATGAATGGGCTTTATAAACCCTAAGGATCGTCCCTTCTACCCGGCAACTACAACCGCCAGCAACTCCTCCTCCTCTTAATCATCGCGTCACACGGCCTTCCGCCGCACCGCGACCCTTCTTGTCCCTCATTTCTTCGCACGCACGGTCATGGATGGTAAGGACTCTCAGATACTAGCGCATTACATTTCTCCGATTAACACCACACTGCTCACACGAATCAAGAACAATGATGAGTTTCCTTTGACGGCTGCACCCGCTAACATCTTCTCTCCCCCAAGGGTTTATCATCGCTTTTAAGGATCGTCGTTTTCGCTTCCTCCCATCCTTTTCTCCAAGTTAGAGTCGTGTGATGCGGGATTGGTATTCGCTGGGGGCCTTCTCATTCTAGCATGCTGAACCATCATCTTAGTCCCTTGGTGTCTAATTTAGACGATCGTGATCCTTGGCTCCATCATCCGCCATATTTCCGAGCCTCGTCCGAACAACGTGAGCGCCAGACGCGTTCTTGATGACCTTCTTCTTCAACAACAAGAGAGTCGAGGTCTCTCCTTATTTTGCTTTATATAGCCGGACCTTCCGATGGCGCTTTTTTCTCGACTTCCTCGATTCCCTTCTCGCGCCATCTCTACTGAACTACAACGTGTTAAGTCGTGCACCGGATCGAGCTGTTAAGACCTCTGTCCGTCTTAGGCAGACGCTTTCTCAGAGTCGTTTTGGTCCATCTCGGTGGGTGCTTTTGGTGCCTTCTTTCTCATCGGCTGCTTAGCTTCGCTATCATGGAAGCTGCTATGCAAGGTCGGCCCCGTCCTTTCCATAGTTGGCCCGATTGCAGGTCGTCGCACATGCATGATGGCATCGAACGAAACACCGTCCCTTTTTTCACTAATTCCAAGTCTTGCCGCTTGGCTGGACGTTCCGGCTAATCCTAATCCAACCGCTTGTGGAGGCGCCATCTCTACGCCCCGCCGCGACTGCTCCGAGCACAACCAGCACATACATTCCGGTTCAACTGTGAACTATCATCCCTGCTGAACACCTGGAAGACTTGGGGCAAGCCCCCGCCCACTCCAAGGGCAAAACGACCTCAACGTCGTTCCTTGGAAGCGTGACGGCGCGTCTTTCACACTTTCACCAGTCTTGATATACACGAGAGGTCCAAGAGGCAACTCGCCCTCCGGAGGCTCTGATACTGATGGCGTGCACACTACATCCGCCTCCTTGATCTTGTCTTACCTCGGAGTATTAGCTGCCCTAGCGGCTCGATTAGCTGCTCCTCGTGACACTGGCTGATTCACTGGCCTCTGAGCTCCACTTCGGCTCGCTATCCATGGCGAGAACATTAACATGCCTCTCAGCCAGCGACTTCCAACCACTGGGGGTGAGCCCTACTGGTCCCTGCCCATCGCGATTATCCGGCCTGCTTGATACTGATAAGCCTATCCTACTTCTTTGCAATGACACACACGGCAATCGACACGACGGTGCTGGCAATCAATATTCTGATGCCCTCCTGGGTGACCATTATGCCTGTTCTTTGGCGTATTCGTGCTTCGCTCTCTCGGCTGGCGTGTTCTCTTTTCTTCCTCTTATGTGTGAACCCAGTACTTCTACCGGTGTATATGCCGCATGTGACGGGAGCCATGAGTGTCCTTGTACCCGGAAACGTAGACGCTGCGAAGTACTGCTGAGTCCCCTCCCTTCTCCCGCCTGAGGAATCTTGATGCAGACTTATCGATCGGGACTTCTCGCACGCTCGAGCTTGAAGATGCATCCCGACCGCTTGACGGGACCTTGCGCCTTAGCGAGGCATCGAGCCTCGCTTTCGACTGCCTCTGGAAATGGTCCATGTGGTGCTTGGCCGCGATAGCTCTCCCTCGCTACGGGCAATCGTACTCGAGGCTCTCCAGGACGCAAAGTCTCTCAAGAGCCCCGGTCAAAAGGTTGGCCGCATGCACAATGCCGCGCCGGAGCCCACGCCAGTCTGTCTTTGTTGCCCTTTGCAGCTAGTCTGCCTTTGCTGCGATCGACCTAGACGGGCATGGGGCGTGCGGGCGACTCGCGCCCTCCTCTGCGATCCTTGATTTCGAGCGATTTGATTTTCTGACTGTCTTTCAGCCTTAGTAGCCTGTGTCTCCTCCAAGGTGGCAGTCTCGGTGAGCTGAAGTGTCCATTCGCGTCTTTCATAAATACGTCGGCTTCCTGGGGTCGCACCTTCGGTTCTGGCGTTGCTGCTGCCGAAGCTAGTGGCTCGCTGCAGCGAAAGCGCTTCTCGCTCGGCTTACGAGCTTCATCGGAAGATCGATCTTCACAGAATCGGCTACGCTACTTGATGTAATATCTACACGTACTCTTCTGGGAATCAATCGCGACGACATACATAGCTCGAGTAAGGTGATGGTGATGTCTTGCTGGCTTTTCTCACCTAATGAACCCACAGTATAGTACATTGGCTGTCTATGGTGCCTTTGTTTGCTCGAAAATATTATAACTTTTTCCTTTTACATCTTAATCCTCTTGTTTCTTTCTTTACGAGGCCTAGTGTCCGCTCCGCTTGCCTTTTTGTGCGCGCCTATTGGTACCTAGTACAGTACGTGCGATGCGACTTCACGAGAGCTTTACCGATGCGTGTCGCCAAGCACTCATGAGCACGCGCATTGTACTCTCTGGCGTCTTTTCGTTTTGCTCTGGGACTTGGAGATCTTTCGAGCCTCTCGCTTTCGCCTCCCATAATGTCTCTCCTGTTTGTATTTTCGGCTCACAGAAGGCCTCTTTCTGTTGTACTCATCTCTATTTGGTTTCTCACATTTTTTACGAAATATCCTTCCTCTTCCTCCACATAGTATCTTCTTCCTCTCTCCTTTTTGATTACTATGTGCCAAGCTATAACGTGGCCTCGCCGCCTTGCCGTTTACGGTTATGCGCCCGCTCACTTGCCTTCTTCAACTCTAAATTCCGTCCGTAAATACATGTAAATACGCTTGCTGAGATAATCCTCGGGCAATGGAGGCTTCTCATAGCGCATTCTGACGCCAGGCGCCTTCATCATCACGAGTTAGATGGTTAGATTATTGGGTATATGAACTACAACAGAATCAAATCCTTAATAGAAATCCTTCTCTTCTTTATTCTCCTCCGTCGTCCTGTGTCCCTGCCTCACGTACTATCTTCACTCTTTATCGAGCACCGCATCTATCGCCTTCGCCTTACCCTTCCCTTACCCCCGCATTCTCTTTATTAAGGTATCGCTTACTTTTAAGATTCCATGGGCTAACTCTCCCAACTCCATAAAAGATTTTATGTGGCTTTTGATACTCTCTTATTTGTGAGCCTCTGTGTCGGTTTCGTCTGCACCCCTCCTCCATTGCTTTATCGCCACTCGTCGTTGCCATACATGATGGTCTTTTCGATTTTCAAGCCCGCCCGACGGATCTACTCTTCTCTCCTCTTCTCCTCCCAAACCAAATGAATATAAGAGTCTTTTTCTTGAGAGTGAGCCACGCTGCGCGCTGATTCCGGTGTCCCTGGACACAGTTCCTGGGCATTACTGGCGCTCTTGTGAGATTACTACTGCGGATTTTCTACTTTCTCTTTTTGTCAGGCTGTGTACACGCAAGCCACTCTCGTAAGTGTGAGTTCGTTCGTGGCAGCTCTTTGATCACTTTCATGAAGCGACTGTTGGCGTGTTGGTTGAGGGCACTACGTGTCGATCGCCGGGGTTCCACTGCGGTCATGTGATCACTGCCGCAACGCCAGGGATGGACCGCTATCCGCTGTGGCGCGCTCATCACTTTGTGGCGCTACTCAACTCGCGCGCCACCAGCCACGCGCTGGGCTGTAGGGTGCAGCCTGCCGACTGAACTCGCCTCGTCCGCTGCGCCTTCCGCATCCGCCCATGCAGGTCACGCGCCGGTCGCATGCCCAGACGACGACGTGCGACCGATTGACACATGCACATGAACGGTATGCGGGGGGTATGTGCGACCCTCGCTCTTCGATTCCTGCTATTGCCGCGAGAAGCAGGGAATCATCCATTAATATCTGAGCCTACCATTAATGATCGTGGTCCCTTGCCTCTTCGCGTGCGGTCATCGCCCCTTCCTTTTTCTTTGGTCCTCCATCCCAAAGGACAGCCCTTCGTCGACAAGGCTCTCTTGTCGCCTCCCGAAGGAAGGACAGACAACCTCAAACCCCAGAAATGCATGCAGCAGAGTCTCTCACCTTCTAGTGCTTGACCGGCAACCTTGCCTACGCCGCTGGCCAGTGCCTTAGTCGGCCGGCGCGGCATCTGGGCGATCCCCTGAAGTCGCCGCTGACACCTTGCTCGTTTTGTGGCAGGAGAAGCTGCTCGGGATCGGTGTGCCTCGCATTCCAGTCCGTGAAGCAAATCTCCTCTTACCTGGGTAGTGGTCAGTAGTAGTGTCGGGACGTTATATCTTCTCCGTTACTCACGAACCAATCTTTCCACCCCTTCATCATCAAACAAGGAAACCGTGGAGTCTCGATTGAACCACTGAATGCATGGACTATGCTGGTCGGAGTGCCGACACCATTCTACCGACTGAGGTGGGATCAAAACTTGACTTGAGAGCAGAGCCGAGTGACTAACTATCGGGCGCTAGAGATCAGGATACTCTCTAGTCGCAGGCGCGGCATTGATACAATTGAGGCGTCAGATCTGCAGGCACCCCGACTAACGGTGATGGAACCGGCAAGCCCGATCTATCCTAGTCTCAGCGCTCGCCTCATCGTATCACACCCCTTCTTCGTAAACCGCGTCGCCTTCAAGAGAGACCGTTGACCGGACCGGTATGACTCCCTCTTACTGTGACCCAATTTGGGACGGCATTTGTTGCTGCGAGCCTTATATAATCCTGTTTTATACTGCAACCTATACATTCAGGCTTGGGCTTGGGCACGTCCCGATTGAATCACGACCAAATCATTCGAGGCTTTTGAGATTGTGTCTCAAACAATGATATCTCCTAGCCGCTGAAATTACATACATTACATCGTGACTTTATTCGCCGTCGTCGGGATCTACGGTCCATAGGACCATAGAATAACAACTCTCAAACTTGGAGGGGCTATAAGTAGTTAGCACACCACCGATCTTTCCTCATCGATCCTGCCCGCCAACGAGCCCTCATTCTTGATGACTTTATATGGTCCCATCGGGTGCTAGTGCATTCCAAAGAGTACAAAGGACAAACAAGTAGGAAGAAAGAGGATCACCCTTTCTATTATAGTTTTGCCTCTCCTTACATATGCCTCAGCCTCAATCCAGGGTCTTGTGCTCCAACTCAGCCATTGGATGAAATCTAGCTCAACAACCACCATCAACAGTCCGTATGCTTTCATGCTCATCATTCACATCATTCTTCCTTGGCGCTCGATATCCCGCCTCCGGTACCTCGGATTGTACCTTACTACTACTACACACTAAATGGAGGTGACTCGGTAAGGGATTTCAGCGCTCGGTCCTGTGTTCCTTGGCGCGACTGCTTGCCCAACGGTTTGAGCTTTGACTATTTCCCCTATTTCACCTATTTATTCTACACCATGCTTCTTTTCATGTGTGAGTTCCTTCGCATTCGCCTCTGCCCTGAACCCTTCTGCACCATCAGTAGTGCTTAGTGAAATCACCGCTGAGCCAAATTCGTTACATTGTGCGGTCAGGAGAATCCGCACAGTTTCTCGCCAGAGCTTCCACCGATCACCATCTTCTTTTGTGCCCTCAGCACCCACTTGGAAGTAGTACCCGGCTACTGCCCTTTCGCGCGCCCGTCGGGAAAGGACTCACTCACTCATATCCATCCAATTACCAGTTGGCAGATCAGAAGTTCTCGGGCTGAGCCGTAACTTACCGGGCTGCGGTCACTCAAGTATTCACCACCTCTTCCGTACGTCGAGTACTTTCACTTCGACTAGATTATCGATCTGGGCCGAGATCCATCTCTACGGATCAGGGCAAGGTTTTCGACCGGCCGTGATTAGGTGTATCTCCCGTGTGGCCTGATCCAGCATATTCCATATATTCGAAAGTCTAGAGACATACTACCTTAGTTGACTTCCGATCATGATAGTAAATGCTTGTCTCCTCACGTATCGCGCTCTTTGTGTATGGTAATCTTATCCCTCAACCCACGGATCAATCATTTACCCCCCCGATCTGATTCGGCTGCGAAGTCGCCATATCTCTGCGCCTAGCCCAAGCACCCAGTCGTGTTGGCTATTTGGCTGGTTCATTTTCTCATTTAAATTCTGGAATCTTGATCAGGACCTGGACCTCTCTTAAAATCTCTTCATCTTCACTTCCTTTAAACTTGCATCTTGTTCGCTGCGATCGGTGAGATTGAGCATACATGAATCATCCGTATTATGTGTGTATTGATCGATCTTGGGCCATACAAGCTTAGTGGGACGAGGCTGGATAAACAATGTTTATAGTGCTCATTACAGTGTACCTATAATATCTCCCCTGCATCAGAGATCGAGCCGTGCGGAGCTACACCACTTCCCCTGATCACGGGCTGGCCGATCCATCCATCACATCTTCCTTCTCACACCTTGCTCTCGGTAAGAAGCATAAACTTCGGAAATCAGGGCTTTGATGGGTTTGTTATATTATTCCCCGCCCGTTGCCGCCATTTGATGCCGCCCATTTCAGCCCACCTCCACTTTGGTGAGGGCTCTCACCCAGCAATCGCGTCGGAGATCTGCTGCTTGTGAAAATGGTTGGCTCGAGGAGCCAATAGAAGTAACAAGTCGAAACCAACTTTTCTGGGGCGTCACTGACTCCGGCCTTTACCAAATACATCATCGGATTGTCCCACTCGTCATTGTGGATCTCTCTCCCACAGCGGACAAGCAAAGAACCCACAACGAGGACGGACTTAACAGGCTCTCCCACAACAAAGCGAGATTCCTCTAGGCAGGCTTAAACGACTTTAGCTTTAAGGATTCCCGTGCAAATTCTAGCAGTCCACTAAGGCCTCAGCTTTCTAAGCAGCGAGAGCACACGATGCGCAGAGATAAATCGATAGTCCCACAGGACTCGACAGCTTCGTGGTTCCTCCGATACTGATGCATTCTGACCCTTGATGTCACGTAAGATGGCGCTTGAACCTCTTCTCTTGATTGGCCTTATTTATCCAAGTGGCCACAAACTTCTCCCGCGGCGCCCCCAAACACTCGAGAATCTGCCTTCTCGATTGATGCCTGCAACACAGTACGCTCGTCGCCGTACATTTTTACGCTTGACGCTGCTTGAACTCAGGTCGTCATCAACATAGATTTCACGTTCGTTAGCTGTGCCGACTCAGAAACCTTATCCATCATCCTTCACTGGTTCCAAGCAAGTTCGGAGTCATGGAGTGATGACAATGAGTATACCATCACGCAGAAACAACCCAGAGCGATGAGGTATCCCTCGGTGCGTATCTATCCATCAGTAGTAGATCATCCACCACCGGGCGGGTAACAATCTTTGGGGGTGGCTTTGTTAAGTCATAGTCTAACAATCTCCACATGTGGTTTTCTTCACCGGTCTGGAAACCGATGAATCAGACCTCCTCGAACTCGAACATGAATGTCCATCTCTGGCACTCCACTTCACCTCACCCGCAATCTTTATGGTGCCATGGAGAAGTTCTCTCTCCTCTGACTACTTGGCTTCGCTGTATCTTGTGCTGGCTACTGGTTGTCTCGCTTACAAACGCGGACGCTTTCCTACGGTTCCACCCAGCCCAAAGATCTATCGGTTCGAGCCTCTCCGTCGGCGGCGCATTCGTATGTCTATCTTCACCAGTGCAAGCTCCTCCATGTGCAAGGCGGGGACCGGGATGCAATGCGTTGCCTTCAATCCGAGTCGCTCGCGTACACCCTGATTTCACTTCAAAATCGGAGCTTGAGGGCCTTCCTCCACTGATGTAGCAACTTGACCGTATCCGTTCCGACCTTCCTCGGACCCAGACCATATCTGATGCAAGATAATAGAAAATTTGCACTTGCTTGCTCCCGAAGAGGCGATCCGGTGAGAAAGTGGGCGCGCACTAGATATGTATTTGAGTCGGGATATCGAAGGTATTTCAGCTCAAATCTCGCATTACCTAACGCAGTCTCGCAAGCAGCGCAACACGAGACATAAACCAAGAAGTGGATCTTGGTTCAAAATGACCCAAACGATGTTAAAGACTGAACAAACACCCACGCTTGTCGATAACAGCTCGTCGTCTTTGATGGTAGCACTGGTCGAGCGTTGAGCGCACGCAGGAGAGCGATCCACGGCTAGCCTGGGCCGACTTCCACCCACTACCTATATCTCATGCGACGCATCTGACGATACATCGATTCAGCAATCTGCTACGGCATCTCTGATTCAGTTCGACCCAACAGCCTGACGGTCATGGTGCATAGCTGCAAAAGCTGTCTGTCAGTCTTAATTGACTAGTCGGTTCTCACCATTCTCGTGCGCCTACGTGCGACCACCAATCGCGTCACCTTTGGAGTCTGAGAGCCAGGCCTGACCAGCGCCACCGAGCCATCAGATTTCTGCGCCCGGACCAATAGAGTGGTCAAATTGTCGAGCCGCTTTTGCTGATACGTATGTCTGATCGGTGGTCGATGCGACGACATGTGCAGGAGTCGAGCGAGTGGCTGCTGACACGAATACATGGCCATGGTGGGTCTTGGCCTTTTCTTGGTCTTTAGTGCGCGGAGAGCCTTTCTCCACCTCTTCAAACACAGGGCCTTCTTTGATAGTAACGCTTTACCATCACGCCGTGTCGCGTTTTGATGAGAGAATTCCTGACAATCCTCTTGGGATGAGAGAAGCACACATCAATATTTCGGTAGTAGAGACGACGCTAATGCTGTTGTCATTGTTTAGGCATCGACGAACGGTTGATGTAGTTCATGAAAAACGTGAGAAGGCAGCGTTTTGATCTTCTGAACAGAGGCTGCTTGCAGAACTACCACTTGATCGATGGACTATGGAATCCATCAACCACTTGTTTATTTTACCGGGCAGGTGAAGTGGAACTGATTGGCGTACGACGATACAATATTACAACAGTCAAGGTTTAAACCTTCTCTGTGTGGGTCTTGCCCGGCAGTATTCTTCCGGGGTCAATGTTCGTGCTCGTGAGTGATCGATATACGAATGCAGGGTAGGGCCCTTGTATCGGTCATCGGGGTAGATCCAGAGGATCCCTCCCTTCCCGAACCCAGGTGGTGTAAGCTACCACCACCGATGGTCTTCCTTCCTTGGGGTTCTGATGCGTGCAAGCACGAGGTGAACTCGATCGATGTGCCGGCTCCGCTCACTGAATGTATCTGACGGGTTTCTGTTTCTGAGCCCCCAGCGCAAGCGGCTTGATGCATAGCCTTCGTCGTGTCTTCAAATTGCTGCTGCTCCGTGCGCTCGAGCCTTGCTTCTGAGCTCGTAGCTTCAGCTGCCGTTGATCTTCAGGCTCTGACAGTCCTCCATTCCCAATGATGATGACGTCCGGGCTCACGGACGATTCAAGAAGGTCGAGTTGTCCCGACGAGTGTTAGATGATCTCGATGGTTGGGGCAGGTCGGAATCTTGCTTGGGCAGCCGGACCTCGACCTACGACCTTCTTAGGAGACCAAAAGGAAGACCAAACAAAACTGATCCCGGGATCATCCGCCAGGTCTGATCCGGATCCGACCAGGTCCTTTTCCCTCCGGACAGAGCAGCGAGTAGATGGGAGGAGGCTAGAAAAGTGACGAGAGTGCCCATGCTACAGAAGATTTTTGTCCCCCATCAGGGCTCTTTGCGTCCCGTAGACGCTGGACCTGGACATACGTGATAACGACCAGGCACACTTCTGTGTATCGAACCTCGCAATCTTTACAGTAGTAGAATTAGGACATGGTAAAGGCACCACCAAATAAAGCCACCAAGTGGCAAAGCTCTTGCTACACCGCATCTTTCGCTTTGGGAACGTCCAAGTCGCAGATTGTTGATGTGTCTTCTCTCGTCGGCGACAGATTCAGCACATGCCCCTCGTGTTACGTGTTACAGCGATCCTCTCGATCCATTCCGATGATCCTCGACCCTCGGCCTGCACTGATTCACATTTCCAAGCTCCAACTGCAAGTCATGGACACGGACTGCGTGAAAGTTGTAGACACAACACGTTCACATGCATCTTGACACTGCATCAGACTGGCCATGCATGCACTCTGCAGGTGACGCGACATGGTCGTGCCACGGTCGCAGGATCTAGCGATCCGCGTTCATTCGCCCGGACGCCTCTAGACCAGGCGTGCCAGGTCTCACAAGTTCGCTTGGAGGATTGCAGGATCTGCTTGCCATGCTTCCCCGCCCTCAACCAGCCAGTCGTGCAGCATTGAGCTCTTATGTGCCGACGGCACGGTGCGTGTCGTGTCTGACTATCTATGCCACCTTGCCTGCCGTCGCCCCTGATGCTTTAAGCAATCGTTGGCTCATTGCCGTACAGTATCTCGTCGACTGACTTGATCGTTATGACCTCGTCACACTACATTACAGCCTTTCGGCGGCCCAAATTCGTTTGGTCACATCACTGATTAATTGACATATCCATCCGACTTGGGCACATATAACGCATAGCTCGACTTTTCCAACCTTTTCCCTCACGGCCTCCATTCCCACCGTACCAACCAATCGAGTATCAACAAGTATATTTTTCATCATGCATCTACTGATCACTTCCATTCCTCATTAATGCATCCTATGATTGACTGTCATGTGTCACACTTTCGTGCAGCTAAATGTTTGATGTGATAGATGACTGTTTGAATTCGATGTGATAGATACCTTTTTGAATTTTGACGACCCATATCAAGTCTCATTTTTCTAAACCCTTGATCAGACGACCACGAATAATCGACGATAGGGTTTTTAAGGCCTTCTCTTTTATCGGCACTGTATCATTTTCACTTTTACCTTCGTCTTCTTCCTTCTCGATTTCTGGTTTGCTATCACCGACGATTTGTGTCCAATAAGTTTCACCTTCCTTTTTTATACTTTTGATCTGCATCTTCCATCTTCTTCTTCGTATAGCCTGCTCTCCTTCTCCTCCTGCTGATGTACCCGGCTTATGGTACACTTCCACTTCGTCGGACTTTAATGGCGACGAAGTGGATCAAATGAAAATGATATACCATATTCCTTTCGATCATAAACTCATCATTCCTTCTTCCTACGATCGTCCCACACCTCTCCTGATAACTTTCTAACTTTTTTTAAGGACCAACTTTATGTTGGCCTTCGTTTTCCTATACATCAATTTTTCTCCAAAGTATGTAGATATTTTTATATTCCCCTTGAGCAGTTAATCCCTAATTCGTTTAAGCTTTTGTGTGGGGTGATAGTACTATTCCACTTGTACAGGATCCCTCTTCACCCTCATATTTTTCATTATTTCATTATTTTTATTACCCCAAGCAATCTGAGCTGGATGTCTTCCTCTTCCAAATTTGAGTGGGTGATGTCTATTTTGATAAGATACCCTCATCCAACAAGGGTTGAAGTCTCATTTCTTCTATGCCCAACTTCCCAACCGGGCTATATTCCCGACTGGCTGGCAAATGCAGCCGGCCAACTCCCACGAGTTGGAAAAATATCGATGGTAGCTAACCTACCTCCAAGCTACGACCCAGCTAACTGGTCTGAAATACCACATCCATAAGCTACTGTTGGAGGGCGTTTTGTACATTTTTAACCTGCACCAGGCTGCCCATCCCTTTTGGTGAGCAGTTTTTCCCTCCATTGTTTTTGGGTCTAACTAATTTTTTTCTTCTTTTTTGTAGCTAAAGTGATGTTGAGGGCTATACTCAGCGAATCCACGAAGTTAGCTGATGAAGAGTTAGAATCTCATGGAGCCACCGAGCTAGAGTGTCACAGGATCTTGCTGGTCGGAGGTTTTGAGGAACCGGCCAACGAGGAAGAAGCGAGCCGGGTGGCGGCGAGCGATGCCGCTGCTAAGGATCTCCCTCTAGAGTGCCCCTCATTGGTCCCCATAGCGATTCCATCAGGGTCGACCACTTCTACCGAGCTGCTGGCCTTGTGTCAACGTCGTAGGCTCTAAATGGAAGCTTCTGCCAGCTCGGCGACCTCTATTCCCCAAACTTTTACTGCTGCATCTACCATGCGGCCACCATCTGAGCGAGGAGAAAGTTTAACTTTTTTCCTCCCCAAGTGAGCAATTGGTGGACCAACTCCCTCATCCTCCGATCGAATGCCTTCCCTATCTGAGTTATCATTTGGTGTTATCATTATACAACCTATTTCCTATTTGCTACCTCCTCCGATCGACCCTGCGACCCCTCTCTCTACCATCCGCTCAACTCCTATGTCCAAATCCAAAAGCAAGATCAGCTCAGAACCAATTGGCTCCAGCATGCATAGACATATCACAACCATCATCAGATTGACCACCAATGAGTGGCATTACCTTGATCCAGATGAGCCACGCTCCCCTGAGCATAAAATTAGGATCCAAGGTCCCTTGTCCCAGATTAGGACGGATGCCAGAGTCAAAGGGGCGACCATTCCACCCGATGAGGTGATTGACAGTTTCAACCAAAATTCCACAGGGGTGAGTTTGTTTAATATTCTAAATAATTATATTCTCGCTTGACTTGACCTGATCAATTTTTTATGTAATAATTTTGGGTGGAGGGCTTGACTATATGTCAAAGGCTGGCCCAATTAAACCACTAGCTTAAACAAGTACAAGCCCTGGTCGGAAGAGCAGGCACCTCCCAAGCCTTGGTTGAATGATTAATTGCTGAGGCGACCCAATTAAATGAGGACTAGGAGAAGCAATCCGAGCAACTCCTGGGCTTCAAGCGGGCATTAACCATAGAGAAGGACAAAAACCATGACCAAGCCGTTGAGCTGGAGAAGTTGAGGCAAGCCAATACTTTTGAATCAAAGATTAGTTTGGCGAATGCTAAGAAGCTTAGGGCTATTGAAGATTTGGACATCAAGAATAAGGAGGTTCGGGTTCTAGCCAAGAAGCTTGAGGAAGCGGAGGCAGCTCTAGTCATGGAGCAAGTTGGCCACACAGCAGAGCAGGCGAGCCATGTGTTGGTGCAATTTTCACTAATGATCTAACTCAGATTTTGATGAATGACAAATATATTAAGTTTAGAGTGTTTTGTGATCTAATTGTTTTACCAAGTGTACGGGAGTTGACGAGTCTAAAGGATCTGACACCAAGCTGAAATCCAATTTGGTCCGCGGGACCCGATAGTTGGTGGGAAGTCTAGATAGGTTCGGGGACTCGATATTTGGCGAAAAGTCCAGTTAGGTCCGTGGGACTTGACAACCAGCTGAAGTCTAGTTGGGACTGCAGACTTGTCGACCTGACAACTGACGGGAAGATATGGTGGGTCAAAGACAAGTCAAGCAACTATAGTTGGTAAGTAAGAGATAAGCAACTGGAGAGATCGAGTGAGAACGCATTCTCGGTTAAAGAAACTGTAGGTGTAAGTCCAGCTTAGGTCCATTTGAATAACCTAAACTGATACCTTAACTAGATCCTAGTCTCGAGGAGACAGGATCTAATTACTACTCCTATCTTATTAATGTTGTGATAACTCTGTTTTGGAGGATAAATATATTTTTATTTGCCTGTACTAATTCCTTTTTGCAGGAATTCAAAGGTTGAAAAAAAGGAGTCTAGGTGCCCGGAAGGGATCCAAGCACCCGGAGTCCGGGTGCCCAAAGTTGGTATACTTTTATTTACTTGGACTAACTCCTTTTTGTAGGAATTCAAAGGTTGAAAAAAGGGTCTGGGCGCCCGAAGCTGTTTGGACGCCCAGATCAGCCTCGCCCGAGCGGGCCGCAAGTACCCGAGTGGTCCGAGTGCCCGGAGCTGGTCTAGGCACCCAAACCAGAAAAAATATCCAGAAGCTTAGTTGGAGCGCGACGACTGGCTGAACCCACGTCAACGTTCTAGGCGCCCGAAAGTGGATAAACTTCGCGGATGAAGTTTCGATAAGAGATCGCCACGTCAGCAAAGGTCCAGGCCCCCAGAATGAGCCTATATAAGGCCCTACGACCAGCAACTTCAGGACAACATCTGCTACGACTTTCCTTCCTGTGTGCTACTTCAAAAAGGCTCTGATTACGCTGTAACGCTCCACCGACAACTGGACATCAAGCTTTCCTTAGTTTTCTTTATTGTCGGTAATCTTTCATATATAGTTCTCGTACTTCATTATTGCATCTTTTCAAACTATTAGTAGATTGTCCAATGAAAGTACTCGACGAGTGTGGGTCTTGGAGTAGGAGTCATCATAGTCTCCGAACCAAGTAAAACCATCTGTGTTAGCGTTTGCTTTTCGTCTCTGTTCTTTTTCGCTACGTAATTCGTTTTCACTTTCGATTTTTAAAACATACTATTCATCCCTCTCTAGCATATTTATGGTCCTAGACCATGAACTCCAGCTCGAGGATCGCCAAAGATTAATAGATGAAAAAGATGCCGAGCTGCATACACTGAGAGCCGAGCTGGAGGCCTCAAAGGCCAAACTAGCTAAGTTCAAGGAGGAGGAGCCTGGTCGGCTGGAAGCCCACAAGGTGGAGTATCTCCGCTCAAGAAGTTTCAACCAGTTGTTGACTGACCTGACCATCAAACTATTTGGCTTTAGTATTGATAGGACCCTCAAGCAGCTAAAGGAGGGTGGTTATCTTTCAGCCGAGGTTCCTCCAACTTTTATCAAAAGGGAAAAGATCTTATAAGTGCTCCCGGATGATGTAATTACTGACCTTGTGTAGTGTTTCTTTTAAGTCTACCAGTAGTTTCTTGTAGAAGTTAAGTAACCTTGTAAACTTTTGGAGTTTGATGTCGTGTATGTTTGCTTTGTTCTTTAAAACTTTCTTCCTTTAAATGTCGTACCCTTGGATTTTATTTCATCTGTTAACCTTCATTTTCTTGGTTTTCTCGAGTTCGGGAAGAGTCAATACTTAGCGATAAGAGCAAATGCACTTGTCACTATGTAGCTTGGCCTAAAGCTTTGAGGCTAAATAATGAGAGCAATCCCACTTATACTCATCCACTTGGTGTGAGGGTCTATGAATTGAGCATGAGAGCATGCTTATTTATAACTCGGTGAACGACGCGAGAGTCTGGATACTTGGGCGTGAGAGCATGCTACACTTATAAGTTGAGCGACATGGGAGTTTGGCTACTTGGGCGTGAGAACATTCAAACTTATAACTCAGCTGAGTGGTACGAGAGTCTAGATACTTGGGTGTGAAAACATGCTCACTTATAACTCAACCGAGCGCCATGAGAGTCTGGATACTTGGTCGTGAGAGCATGCTCACTTATAACTTATCTGAATAACACTAGAGTCTGGGACTTGGCGTGAGAGTAAGCTCGCTTATAACTCGACCAAACGACACGAGAGTCTGGGACTTAGCGCGAGAGCAAGCTCGCTTATAACTTGGTCGAACGACAAAAGAGTCTAGGACTTGTTACGAGAGCAAGCTTGCTTATTACTAAGCCGAACTGCACAAGAGTCTAGGACTTGACACAAGAGTAAGCTTACTCATCACTTGGCCAAGCGACGCGAGAGTTTGGGATTTGGCACAAGAGCAAGTTCTCTTATAACTCGGCCGAGCAACATGAGAGTCTGGATACTTGATCGTGTGAGCAAGCTCACTTATAATTCAGTCGAACGACGTGAAAGTCTGGATACTTGATCGTGAGAGCATGCTCACTTATAACTCAGTCAAAAGACACGAGATTCTAGGACTTGGTGTGAGAGCAAACTCGTTTACAACTCGACTGAACGACATGAGATTCTAGGACTTGGAGCGAGAGCAAGCTCGTTTATAACTCGTTCGGACAACACAAGAGTCTGGGACTTGACGCGAGAGTAAACTTGCTTACAATTCGGTTGAATGATAAGAGAGTCTAGGACTTGGCACGAGATAAACCTCGCTTATAAATCGGCTGAGCAACATGAGAGTCTGTGACTTGGCGCGAGAGAAAGCTCACTTATAACTCAGTCGAATGACACAAGAGTTTGGATACTTGGTCGTGAGAGAATGCTCACTGATAACTCGGCTGAATGACACGAGAGTCTGGGATTTTAGGCATGAGAGAAAGCTCAATTATAACTCAGCTGAATGACACGAGAGTCCGAATACTTGTTCGTGAGAACATGCTCATTTATAACTCGACCGAACGACATGAGAGTTCGGGACTTTAGGCGCGAGAGAAAGCTTACTTATAACTCGGTCCAATGGCACGAGAGTTTGAATACTTAATTATTTTTCACTTAAACCTTCTTGTATTCATGGAACAATAATTTTTACAATTTACATAAATTTAACGCAAACTTACTACCTGACCCGATAGAGCTGTAGATAATTTATGCTCCATGGTCGGTCTAGGTTTCTTCCATTTTAGTCTTGTAGGTAATAAGATCCCGAGCTGAGATTTTGTCACTCTATACAGTCCACACCATGGGGGCTCCAATTTGTTGGCATTGTCGATCGACTTGATTCTCTTCCATACTAAGTCGCCAAGTTGGAAAGGTCTTAGAATAACACTCCTGTTGTAATTTTGTTTCATTCTTTGCCTCTAGGCCATCAACCAAGTGACAACTTTATCTTTAATCTCCTTTAGTAAGTCCAACTCCATAAGGCACCGATTAGAGTTTTCCTCATCATATAGCTATCTCCGATCGGATTCAATGCCTATTTCCACCGATACTACCGCTTCTCTCCCATACACCAAGTGGAATGAGGTTATACCGGTGGCTTCTTAGGTCATGGCACGATATGCCCATAGCACACTCGGAAGCTCATCAACCCAGCTTCCTCCAAGGTGATCAAGCCGGGTTCTAAGTCCTCTGTTAATTTCTCTGTTAGTGACCTCCGTTTGGTCGTTGTTCTGGGGATACGCCACTGAAATGAAGACGTGTAGAATACCATACCTTGCACACCACTCTTTAATCATCCGCCCTTGAAATTTTCTTCCATTATCAGAAACGAGTTTGTGAGGGATGAATAACTGACATACAATATTTTGCCATAAAAGCTTGATAACTATCTACTCTGTTATCTTAACGAGTGGTTCATTTTTCTCCCGCTTAGAGAAGTAATTCATGGCTACGAGGAGGAATTTCCTCTGACCGGTCGCCATGAGAAAAAGTCTAACAATATCCATGTCCCACTAGTCGAACATGCACAAAACAATTGATGTCTTTAGTTCTTCAGTAGGTCGATGCGGTATGTTTTAATGTCTCTAGCATGATAGACAGGTGGCCACTGTCTGAGTTGCGTCTTCTTGGAGGGTGATCCAAAAATATCCGACCAATAAGGTCTTATGGGATAGCAACTGACAACCCGAATGACTTCCATATGAACCTTGGTGTCTTTCTTACAAAATGTATTGAATGTCCTTCGTTTTGACACATTTAAGCAATGACTTGGAAAATACTCTCTTGTATAAATGATCCCCTATCAGCGTGAATTGATCGGTTCTCTTTTTTATTAGCCGAGCTTATTCCCGGTCTGCTAGTGTTTCCCAATAAGAGAATTCTATCATGGGTGTCCCTCAATCACTTTGCACTTCTATTTCATCCATTCTTTCGATATGAGCTACCAACAATACCTGCTCGACCAGCTTGTCG